>NW_019213791.1:42631-258215 GCF_002532875.2 Varroa jacobsoni | reverse complement strand
ATATATCATACATTTTTTTCAAAGGTATACAAATGATAATAGCATATGTTACTTATCTGATTGTTTTATAGCGTGTCATATAAGTGTGTTTGACTCGCATTACCCCTTGTCTGTGATCCGGTTTCTTTCCGTATTTACTTGGTACCCAGACCCAGCCGACCTGCTCTAGGTCTTCTATTTTCTTCAGTCGTTCAGAATTCATGCGGTTTCCTTGCTTACCTGCTTCAAGAAACAACCTCTAATTGCCCGTATCATACTCGCCGGACCAGCGCTCTTATCTACCACAGTGGGCCCTCAGAGGGGCTATTTTCGAAAAACTTTTTTATTATGCACCGCCTTTTTACTCAAGCCTTTCTTTAGTCTGCTCGTTATTAACTATGATTCTCGCTATTAACCCATTTTCCTGGGACTGCCTAAGGTCGCGGTCCAATATGACGCACGCACTTTAAGGCAGAAATCGACGAGTGGATACTCTGTGTAAAAACAAGCTTTGCTGCGAACGATGAGTGCAGACCTATTCGTTCTTTTGTTCTAAGCTCACAGATCACGATGGTATTTATTTCGTTTTTTTTTTCACGTATAATATCGTTTATTTTATGGGGCATCGGGCTATGCATTTTAAATTCGTTTAGAATTTTTTTTTTATAGATTTATGTAATACCACATGTCCGCATCGTACTCCTTGGTAGAAATAAAAAATTGGTTAGATTAATGTATTTGCCCTGATGGACGCGTATGTACTAATAATAATAGCTATAATACAATATATCACTATGTGACAGCGTATACGCAAGTGTCGTTTATCTATTGTATCATCATTCCCATACAAAGTAACAAATTCTTAAAAAATTAAGCTTCGAAAATAAAATGCTCATTCCAAAAATCAGCATAATTTTTATTGGTAAACCAAATTAAGCAGTAATGATATGTAACTATTGTATAAAGTTGAATAGGTAACTAACCGGTGATCAGGCTAAAAACCGCGCCCCTTTTTGTCTCAGATGCGCAGATTAAAACTTGACGAAGAAAATTGATTCCCGCATTTTGAAGGGTTTTCAAAAAGTTGCTATAAAAATCGATTAGACGAAGGCAATTTTTTAACCAAACATTTAGAGGAAACTGCAAAATTTTCAATAGCGACTATAGTACTTTGTGAAAGTGCCAAGTTTTCGTCCTCGCTCTTTATGTCAGTGGAAAATCTTGTACTTCAACCGCCGTGTCATCCAAATTCGCTTCGTCACTAACCTTGTGAATATTACTACAATGTAATACCACTACAAAACGATATTAGCGATTGTCCAACCCAGTTTTACGTGCTGGATTTGCTTAGTATTTTAAATACGATAGTGCGTTACGTCGTGGGCCATTTTTGCATCAAATGATTGTGGCCATCTAATGTTTACCGTGTTATCATTCCCTTGATCCAAACGAATTCACGTTACGTCACATTGAGTGCGTGCATACTCTGAGAAACGTCGTTTTTGACGGTACGATGTTTTTGCAACAACAGTGGATTGCACTTCCAAATACAGTGACCAAACATCAGGGATTACACAGGCAATATACCAGCCTCTATCCTTGCTGTGCATTAGGTGCCATACCGTCACAGAAGCTTAGGTAACGTTATTTAATTGTTGTTCATTATATACCTAGTAGGTCGTCGAGACTTTGGACTTACTCGCCTCGAAACGTATGAAGAGTCACGACTTCTTGCAGGAAATGTAGCTGTAGTCCCTTTCATGTTGCCTTTGTGTTTCTAGTTAATGCGTTAAAGTTTAAGAGCTACGCTTATAAGGTCCCGGGCAATGTTTTTACCTGGGATATCTACTCGAAAAATCGAACGATCACAAATCGCCGTTCTCGATATTTCTGCTGAGGGAAGCATAGCTCACGTACGCTTTACGTCAAGAGCGGGTATGAAGTGCTGAATTAGACGACAGGATGCCATATCATTAGTAAGATCGTACGCTATAACGTCGCACGTGCCAATATTATATAATTTTCTTCAACAGATGACACACATAATTTCCAACTGGTCTGCAATTAGAAACTAAATAAAATATGCACGAATTCGGTATGTGTTGCATAGTCATACGTACGATTGATGCGCTGATTTCCATTTTTATACGCAGCCGTATGAGTGAAACTTAGATGGAAACGAGAAAATTTCTAGTGTAACTTCAACTTATATTAGAAATAAACTTAGGTTCATTTTGCTATGTTAATGGCATATTTGATAAGCGCAGTTGTCGTTTTGAAAATCAGTTTCTGTTCCGACCGCCAATTTCAACGGGTTCTCTCTGAGCGCAATGATGCCGATAGGTCCGGTTAAGAGCACATACACATAGGTAACAGGTAACAGACGGGCCTTAAGCATGTTTATTAACACATAACTGATGGACCTGAAAATAAGCGGTGATTCTCTAGTTTGCATTACCTTGCAAGGACTATCGTTAGCCGGTCGACACGTTCCAGACAAGGCCAAAATGAGACCCTTCACAAGATTGATGCATCTTAGGCCTTCGCAAATTTCGTATATACAAGGCGATCAATCTGATCCCTTTTCTAGTGTTCCTGCTACGATCTATTTTAGCGCTAGAGTGGTCCTTGGCTAGCGATAATCTATCATCTAGGCAACGGTGCAAGAATTTTGCTGGCTGGTCCAATGGACTGAATCAATTCGAAGCGCTTAAAAAATATTCATATTGAGCATTCACGAAGATCAGTGCTTATGAGACAAGAAAGGACGAACGATCTCGCTCTGCATCGAATGAGGCTTACTGTACAATCTTTATTACCTTGATGTTTTTTGATGTGACCGACTTTATATTTGCATTGACGTAACCACCGTCAATGTTAAAATATCTGACAAACGTGGGCAGACTAAATATGAGAATATTGTAAATAGTCGTCAAATGTCTTTCACGTATAGCTTAATAAGCTTTTTTGCTCAATACAGCTGCCGGCTTGATTTCTAGATACCTATTGCTAGCTAGATAAATAATGCTAGCAGACAGGCCGAAAATCTTCTACGCTTATCTTCAAGATCAAACTAATTCTTCACGTTAATTGGCTTTTAAACTCGTTTCGATATTTCGCTTGGAAGAACGAACGATCTTAATTTGTATAGTCACGAATGTATTTTTTCATTAAAATCTGACAACACCGGCTGCCCAATACAAGCTGCCCATAAAAATTATACCGACTCAAACGATTTCCAAATAGCGGGGCTAATTTCCACTTTATACAGCGCTAATTCATTCATTTGTACGTCCCCTTCAAAATGTAGACTCCGAATTATTAATCATTAGTAAGCGTTTCTATATATATATATATATTGTAAAAGGTATTCTACAGTCTAACACTTGTCAGTTTGAAGTGCACTCTGAAGCTGCACCTGGCCATCTTGACGAACTCGAGGTTTACAAGCACAAACTTCGCGCGCGGCGATGCATAGTGCCCACTTATACCTTTCTAACCTAGATATTAAAATAAAATAGTTTTTCTTATTTGTGCTTCATAACAGGTGTCATATCAAATATATTTGAACTGCTTTTGTGCTTGAATACGTCAAATATATGTCTCCTAGTATTATATATGGAGGTATCTTACGTGAGAATATGGCACCGTCAAAACTTCTGCGACTGTTCAATTTACCTTTATTTGACGCATCTCAGCAGGTTTACAGGATGATATGACGAAAACGTGGTTGACTTACTTACTTCGGTTCCCTTATTTAATTCAACCTTCCGGGTCCTATGATCGCTTGGGCTAGCCATAGCGCGCGGTCGCAATGCGTTTTCTTCCAATACGAACCGTCACTAACTCAGCCCAAAATGGTAATGTTTCATATTTGTTATGCTTGTAGAAACCAGGTGCAATAAAATCTAATGTCAAAGCATGATCTTACATTTAAGCGTCGCACGTTTCAACCAGAAAACGTTCATTGCAACGTAGTGATATATTGTGTTGCAGTCTATTTTATTACTAACAAGTCTCAGTTGTTCGAGCTGAATGTTTGCAGGGACGTGATCTTGTACGACTGCGCTTATATACCGCGTAGGTTCAGCTATAGAAAACTATAGCATGCACGTCAATCCTATATATATATATATATATATATATATATATATAGGATTATATTATTATATTATTTATATATATATATATATATATATATATAGACGTTTGTGGACGACCATATGCGAAGCCGAGGTTAAATCGAAGCGTCATATTGTTTATTTTTATTTTTCTATTAATATAAAGCTGTACACCGTTGTCAAAAGCGCGTAGATAGTTTAAGAAAGTCGCAAAAAGGTATTACCCCTCGTGTGTTACAGGTGAGATTTACTAACCTAGTTGTATTGATAACTGAATTAAAGTTGAACTTGTAGCATGTGGATAAATTAGCTAGCATTTATAATAAACTTATGTCTTTTGCTAGGAACAATTCACGTGATAAAGCATGTTATGGACACTTATGACGATAAGCGAAGTTTGTCTTGAAGAGCACTAAAAACGTAAACACTCTTAAATAAAATCGGCGTAAGTGCGACATGACAGAGAGCTTAATAATAATCCGGGTCAAACGGTCTGGATACTGTTTGCCAGAAAAGATGGAAATGGCGGTATTTGTTTTTCACTCGAGGCAACCTATCACGTGTATACTTATCCTTGATATTTTGCGTCTGCGTAAGGTACTTACTCGTGCCCTGATGTGGACGTGGTCGTGTTGACCTTGGCAGTCTAATACGGCTTAGAACAAGTTGTCATCACAGACGATGCATGAAGCGTAGTAATACGGCAAGCCAATGGAACTGGCCGAAGGGCCTATCGGCGGCCGCTGGTCAGAAGTTACCGACATCATTAAACCGACAGGGCTTTCAGCTGACAACCTAGTAGGCTCAACCGCGGTATCTCTCAACTAGTGCTTGTTTAAATACTCTGTAAATTGTCGGTGTCTGATGTATGTTAGCGATTTAAACTTGTCTAGATTAGGCATGGGTGTAACCGCTTTTCCTGTGCATTACTATGGCCTCCCTAATACCGAAAACTGAAACAAGTGCTTAACGAGTTGCTCATCATGGTATCGACGACAACAATAATATTCATAATCCACAATACACCAAAGCGCAGTGTAGGGACGGCGGAAAATCATTTAAACAAACTTCGCTTCTTTTCTTGCTTTCTTTCGAAAGCAAACATTTCAACTAACCAATTGTGAGCACTGAAACGAACGAGCAAAGAGGCAGCAAAACAATTTTTAGATGACTTTTTTCTCCTCGTCGTCCCCACCCTTACCACAAAAGCCGCTACTGCCAAGTTGCTAGTCCTGAAAACCTACATACACGTACTTAGGCTCTCTAGCTCAGTCTCGACAACACTCCACACTTCAATATAACGTAATCTGAGCGAGAGAGTCTGCAGCTTTAGTCGCTTACGATTCCGTGCTTGGAAACTTTGTTGTAGAGATAGCTTCACAGGCAGGTCTCCGCAGTTGAGCCCTTGGCTCACACCGCACGTGTCAAGATAAATCTTCCCGTATTATATCGACCCAAACTCTCCGCATCTGCCGTGTCTCGAAACGCACCAGTGTCCATCTTCCTCATCTGGCTCTTTCTTCTCCAATCCATTATTTTACTCGGCTGTATATACGTATATATATATATATATATATATGTAAAAGTTTACGCTTGCCTGGCGCAAACACCCGTCGAAGTTTGAGTACAATCACAGCGGCTACGATCATCAGTGTTCGTTAAAAATGCAAAGAGATATCTGGATACCGCACTTTAAAGGGCGGCAATACGACAAAAGACGTGACGTGCCTGAATGTGGTACGGACAAGCTAGCGACCTATTAAGATGACGACCTGTTAGTGACCGTCGCAAACGCTTCGCTGCCGCTTGTGTCGAAAGAGTTAAATGCGTAACGAAAAAAAGAGCTGGTATCACTATACTTTTCAAAAGTCAGGGCGAGCGCCGCTCTGTAACAGCGCTCAAGAATCTATTCATGTTACCCGTGACTTTGTCTCGTAGAACAACGTTCGATAACATCCTAGATTACAGGAAACCGGATTAAATTCAGGCTTTTTCAGCCGCTTAGAGACGGGTTACAAAAACGTGTTCATCGAAAGCCTGGATGAAGGTCCGTTTAAAGAAGACGTCAACAAGCCTAGCGGCGCGAAAATCATCTATTGTCTAATTTTTTTTATATTATATACAAAATGTAAATTTAACCGAAATCGATTATATCGGATCCCAGTATAGCTTAGCGGGAAGTTTGCGGCGGACAAAAAACGATGCGGAATTGCACCTTCAGACCTGGGTCCAAAAAAGTTCGAGTATAATAGAAGAAAGAATAGAGAGCAATCGTACACATTCGATCGGATCGTCGCTAAAACAGCTCCATATAAGTAAAGGTAGCCTATTACAGAAGACTTCAAATACACGTGAAGTGCCATAAAAACCAAACGGATACCTTGTGAGGCTAACGAAGCGAAAAGATTCGATGGGTGTCGTTTTTTTCCTTCGTTCTTAAAGAAAAATAAATAGCAAACCATCTTCGATTATTTTCCACGAGAAAATTGTTGATGCTCAATGAAAAATTTAGAAATTATCGTTGATTTGTTTATGACCCAAAAAATGTTTACCCTTTATTTATAAAAACATGGAACAGAAGGAAAAAAATGATTTGCCTTTATTACACATTCTACAAGTTTAGATTTAGTCAGTTTACAATAATAAGTACCTATGAAAGTAAATATCATTTTACCTATACTTCTATTGCGTTAAATTGGCATGCAATCAAGCTTGTTTATCTATTATCGCCCTAAAAAATCACGGTTCATTTCGCTACAAGGACTCGAACGGTAAAATAGTAAGAGCTAATAGCAAAAGAACATTTTACGTCACCGCGTCCATCATTGATCCTGTCGTGCTACAGTAGAAAATTAATTGGGATAGCTTGTCTTAAGCCTTAAGTGAAACCAAAGCATTGTGACATGTCCTAATTCGCTTAAACAGCATTTGTTTAATATCATATTTGTCCATCGGCGACTCGGTCTGCTTTGCTGACGTTTAACGTACCACAAAATAAGGAACTTTGATCGTTGGCAAATCCCGAACGCCTAATGCAGGGAAGAGTGGATCTGGAAGGAATTCGTGTTTGAACCATGAAACGTAATTGATATGTCCTATTTGTTTCGATCCGGTTATTCTTAGGTATCAGTCAGCCTAGTTATTACAATGCAGATAGGCCTGTGTGCGTGCAGTATTAATTTCGAATGCAAAAGATGATGCATCATTTCTTGTCTCTGGACAGTACGACGAATATAAAAATGGGAGCAAGTGTCGAAATACGTAGAACCGGACGCAGACGTATACGTACGTACCCATGCTTGTACGGCAGCGTTCTCATTGTGACGACTGAGGGAAGGGTTCTTACTTGTCAAAGGTTACGCTCTTGGCTTGGGTGTTCTGCTAGAGATCATGCATGGTGGCACTTAGCATTTAACTGTACAGAAGGAAACGTTTTACGAGTAGTTGTTCAGTGTGATGTGTTTTAACAGGAAGCCTTTTAGTATTTTCGTTATGCTTTGCTTACGACTATTGTTAGAAAAATTGTGAGACTTTCAAGCTAATCTCCTACGTAAAGAGTTACCTCTATCAGTGTTGGTTTCTTTTACTATCGCTAGAATTTTACAAATATTATATTTAGATTAGTGGTTCGTCTGATAAGTATTCATTCGTCAGTCTCTCAAACCACTAACTCTGTGGTTAGAAGCCAAATATCTTTAATCTGAAATTGATCTTAGAACGATCGAGGGTCATCTGAACTTGCCAGAATAATGTGACAAATAATAGGCACTGGTCAGTGTCTTTTTTTCCGATGCAAATAGGATATTTCATTACGCACAACTTTTCCATCGTTCACCCCGCTGAGCTGATCGCCTATCAGTGTGCACGCACTCACATACTTACCGTTTCTTCACAATGATGCTCCATGACGCAACGCTACCTGCTGAATAAGCCTTGCCAGCGCTGTTTACCCTGCATTTACCTAGTAATACTACGGCTAACCGTACGTACCGTTCACAGCTTGAGTTAATAATCTTGTTCGTCTGTTTCTCTTGCTACGCTAGCGAGACGGGTCTGGCTGGGTAGCAAACGTTGTCCGCAAGCCGGCTTGAACAAGGCACGACGACTTGGTTGTGTTGTCCGAGGCTAGCAGCCTTAAGCTCGCTCCTGTTCGTTTAATTCTTGAAAAAGGGAGCCGATAACTAAACGAGTGGGGAAAGAAAGAGCAGAGATTTCGCTTCAAGTATAAAGAGGCCAAGCGTACGTAATCACACTAATTCTAGATAATCTTCCAAGGGAGAAACGAAAGGAGCAAACAACTGCATGGAGGTTTGGAAAGGCTTGTTGGCCGTTATAGGTCTCAAAAGGTAACACGGTAGATGAGCTCATGAAAGCTAAGCACCCGTTGTTATACGCGTTTAATGCTTCACTCAGTGTCTTCTTGTGGTGCTCTCCCCATCTAACTTCTCCAGTCTTCACCTCGGACGCACCCTTTTCCTCTAATAGCCGGTAGTTGGTTCGGTAGAATTCTGGTGCTGACTAAAGCTTTCTTGCTTTACCAAAAGCTATTGTCCGCAGTTTTACTAATCAGAAAACAGAGGGAACTGGAAAGCAGGCAAGGCATATATGATTCTAGCCTTTCAGCTGATTCCCAATCAGGTTCGGGTCCATGGCGTAGCGACGTAACCCAACAGCGTCCAGATTCTCTGGATTATGTAGATTTATTATCTACCGAACCGGTTCATCGGTTTGTGCTGAACTCTACCATCCTACAGCCTTTCATAACTGTCACCGGCCAAGTTTCTTTACCACCGCCCCTTAACCTCCCCACCGCTACTTAAGACTACGTTTCTACCACAGACCGAGAAAACTTTATGCGCACTGTCGAGCCAGCAAATCTGGCGGACAGATAGGTAGTTCCGATGTCCTATTTGCTCGACCGTGAGCAGCCAACCACCATTCTAACTAACAGTTCGCATTACTTGCCACTGATCGTATGCCAATGTTGGCTTTAAATCTCCCCGCTCATTCTTGATTTACACTTCCGTCGTCACCGTACCATCATCTCTAGCGCTCATTGTCTGTAGTATGCTTCTGGTGTGCAAGTCAGGCTTCTCGGCTTATCACAAACTTTTTATATTCAGTTACGTGGTGCGTGAAGTGACGTATTACATGAGGAGAGAAATATAATTGCAGCGGAAATAGTCGGCCCAATAATGGCTGTCTATGACTGAAATATGGCAGCTATGACGCTGTCGAATCTCCGGGCAGGTTCTACAAAAATAATCCTGAATAAAAGTAAAACCAGAATACGTTTGTCTATTAGTTACGATGGTTGATCCCGATGTGAATTTGATTTACAAGCTACGATTAATAATAATGATAATCGTTGGCCTGATGATGTCCTAGTTTTGTTGGTATCATAAATCTGCTTTGGGTATATTTCGTGGTTGAAGACAGATATCCGCGCAATCATCGTTCGTAGTTTGTGATTTGGAGATGTCCCGTATTTACTTATTACGGTTTAAGTCAACAGCAAGCACCCTGTTGACGTTTTGTGTTCAACTAATAATGTCTGTTTAAGTGTTCGTACGGATTGTTTAGACATAAATAGACTATTTATTTACGGGTTTCCCTGAGATCGCCAATAGAAACTTGATAATCAAATGATAAGGTGCCCTCTGAGGCAGTGCGAAACATGAAGTATAGGTAAACGCACGAAGCAGTCTTTTAATGCAGTCTTTATAAGTCAGTTAATAGCAGTTTTTTAATGTCACTTTCAGTCTTAGCACACCCTATCAAAAGTTACAAACTGGACGAGGGGTTTCCTTTGTCGCCATTTAAAAATAACCTTCCAGCCCTCCTCGCACAGCGACATTGTAAGCGCTCTGCAGCTGTGTACCCCAAGTTTAAGGTATCCGAGTTTATATATAGATAATCAGCTTACGAAACTTCACTTCTGGAATCTCTCGATCATACCCAGGGGAATGGAGTCGCCCAATTGAAACTCAAACAACTGTTATCCAAATGGGTCGACGATAGATTCTACGAATCATCACGAACGCACGCTTAGTGACGGGAAACATACTATATGAACTTGAAAAGGTTTAAGCCAAAAATAATCTCTCGATGACATTGTGCAAGCCCGTTGAATGAAGTTTCGATTGATAGATTCTTAATTTAACAAACAATCGATAAAGCCCATAGCGAATTAAGTCGAGACCTATTTTCACACGACAAGAAGTCAGTACCATCAAATATACGCCATAGACATTGAAAAAAATGAGTAGTCGTCCTCGGCAATGCAATGCATCATACAAAATTGACGAACAGATGTCAGATATCCATAGGCGAAGGGACGATTATTGCGAGCCTCGGTGGCAACTAAGGAATGATCGGATACGATGTACCACATTTCCTTGCCATCGGAACTGTCAGATCATCGAATAGTGTGGTACACTGTGAAATCTTCTGTCACGTTTGCTAAACGAGGAAGGTTCAGGATGAATAATCTTTTTCGCGTAATGCTCAGTTATAAATGATATGTTGACTGTTGGTGATAGCGTCGATGAGCGGTGGAATAGAAAACTAGGCTGTTCGGAAATTGAACGAAACGTTATTGTGATCGATGTTTCGATCGACTGTTTTGACTCTGACACTGCATATGTCTGACCATCGTAACTCATAGTGTTCTCGAATGTCTAAATAGCTTCGCCAATAGGATTCTGACGGGATGAACTGTTTATCGTCTATCGCCGAGCATAAATCGTAAATGTGACGATTGAACCTGGGCAAAACACCGACCCAGTGCACTGAGGTGCCGGTTTATTTTAGATAGTTCCAATCAAATCATAGGTCGGTGGCTGCCCTCACAAGTACATTTGACAGCCTGGTTAAAAGCCATCTTGTGTATCTTACTAATCAATGCCTGGATGGAGCAACGAACTGGGAGGTCAACGATCAGCTAGCTGCTAATAGACACTAAGTATTATTCTTGTTGTATTATAAGTCCTTGGTAAACACATATCCAGTGAATTTCTGCTTGACTCATAAACTTTGCAGGACGATGTTCATAACCGAACAATGTACATCTGTGTATACTACTATCGCAGGCATCTTGGCCTTGTGGAAAATCGTCCAATTTCTTCACGGCACGCATATATGGATACCGGAAAGTATACAAATTATAGGTCGAAGTTGTTGGAGCGGGAACATGGCCTGAGGTAAAAGCGGTTGAGGAAGCCACTGCTACTTGGCTTGATACTTAAAGACTGACTGCCAGCGACGTATAATCGGTTCATCAATGCACAGATATATGTTAACCATCATCGTTGTAGATTACACAAATACACTTCTACTCTGAACACTGAATACAATAGAAAGACATACGATAATTTCTGTACCGTTGCTGATATACTAAGATAATAAATACGGTTCGTCCTTGTAGAAAGAGAAAAATCTTTCCTTTCGAATAAACATCTCTTCGAGCGTACAGCATGCTTCACCAGTTTATAAAATTGTGTTTTGCCCACCATAACCCACATAGTCCTCAGCATTTGTCTAGTGGCTATTGTTCGTCAAGCTGTGATTTGCTGCCTGTCAAAGGTTGTCTGTCCATGAAGGTATTTAATATCTTCATGAAGATTTTTTAATAGCTTTTACCTCGCGATTAATGCCCAGCGCCTGGTGGTTAGCTGGTTTCATTGCAGAGTCAAAGGTGATTGGTCGTTTGTTTTCTGCGTAGTCGATCGATAGGTTATCAAGGAAAGCGTCAATCGCATCACTGAATGTGAAGGCATTTTTGTTAAATGTCTACAGACAATATTGCCACCCTGAGCCTGCTTTATCAAGTGGCGTACGCTTTTATTACCTAGCGTCTATTCGACTTTGTCGTTTTGATATTTCCCCGTGAATCGAGCGTCGCCGTCCAGTTGACGGTGAACTTTTAGTCGTCGTTCGACGAGTGATTTTAGCGGTCCAGATAACAGCTGTGAGAAAGTGTTTCTACAGTCGAGATAAACATGACCGGTGAAATATTGGTAAGGCTCCATTCGATTACTTAGTCACAGAATACAAAATTCGTATATATCGTGCACAAGGGTTACAACTGTATCAAAACAAAATCCACTTGTACTGCACAGGCAGAGACGGTTTGCCGTCCAGCCAAGTTTTTCTATAAGCATAAAGCAGCCGTAGGTATAAATGAGGGAAAAAATTGTACATATGGTTAGGTGTATTTGGGCAAATGCGTCCATGACTAGTTATTTTTTTTAGTCGCTACAATGGGAACGCCAATACATTCAACAGTCTATGTGCCCTGACGCCTCATACGAGAACGAGCTTTCAGAAATCCCTTCGACATTGCTTGGTAGAACAAGGTTCAACTGGACTGCTCCAAAGGTTCACCTGCGGAAATAGATAAAAAGAAATAGTGTTCTGTATCTAAGTGGCCTCATGCGAAGCATCGTTGCTCCTAAAATCATTTACCTTGAAACATTGAAGTTCTTGCTAATTTTTTTAGAGTTTTCTAGTTTAGCCTAGAGTGGATAGCTTAAATAATATCCGGCATCGATATAACATACAACATATAGATTCCTCATAGCATGGGCTATGCTACCATAACTCTATAGGTATCATTTTACACAAGACAATGCTTCTAGCAGGATAGGGACTTTATTCCAATGTAGAAAATGCCGCCACAAATCTTACACGTACTATATCAATATAAAGTCTTTTGGCTTAATTATCTATATTTTTCGGTATCGATTTTGCCGCCGCCATCTAAAAAAAGATCGACTATGAATTGCGACCACATCAGGTACAGTCACGGTTTTAAAGATCCCCCCTATTCTGGGCCTAAGGGTAGGTTAATCGTGTCCTTATGGTGGCTTAATTAGGCCATCACCAAAAGCTGTGGATAACCTCAAGCTTTAAAATATCTCCTTTCACAACATAGTACGCCACATTCTGTTCAAATGCAGATTTTTTTGAGCGAAATGATATACACCCTGGCAAGCTGCTGCTCGCGGCAGGCATGTGGTCAGCTACCGTTCTTACCTGTGAAACTAACTAACTTGTTTACAACAGAAAGGTAGGAACTCGTCTTAGCAAAAGTAGATGTTAGAATATGGACGGAGACCTAATATGTAATTGTGAGTCTTTGCGGGATTTTTATGCTCCATTGCATCGTTGGCTTTTGTTGAACCCTTAGAATTCTGAGACCTTTAAAATCCTACTATAAGCCTACATAAGTATGGCGCTTTTGATTGACGCTGCAGCAAACCTATGGGTAATAATGCTGCTTCTTTCATAGTTGCTCTTAAAAATTAGTTCTTGCATTGATTCGTGATGGATTTACGCCCCTAATTAAACCTTGAGAGAAGCAAAGGCGGTTGCATTAGATAAACAAGTCCAACAAAAGTATCTCTGTAGACGTCTTCAAAATATTCAATCTAAATATTTTTCTACAATAATAAAATTCTAACTGCTAAGTAAATTTAGATATAGCTTGTGCCAGGTTGTCCTAATTCATTCAGCGTACTGTATCTTTATTATAACTTTAGGCTTCCCATATTTATAAACTTAGTTGTTTACACGATGACCGTGTTAATGAGCTCGTTTTAAGTTATGAAGCAGAAAAAAAGGCCGTTGATATCTGTTCGCTTGTTTTTTTTTAGTCGCGTAATAATAAGTGTAGCTCTCATCTCCTTTTCGTTTACGTGACCAGCCACATAAATCCTTTTTGAGAAGGATTCAATAAGTATCTAATGAATTTAGTACTCAGACACCCATAAAAACGATAATGGATCTGTTTTTTATTTTTTAAAAACGGCAACGTTAAGCTCGTTCTATTTTCGTTCATACTCGTTTATTCCTTTGAATCATCCCGTTGCCACACCGTCTCTTGGTTTTTCGAGCTTCTCCTTATTTTTTTTTCGAGCGCACGTTCTTCTACAGTACAAAGAGAGCCACTCTCTAATCAGCGGACATACACCTTTCTCATTTCCTGATAGCAATTATTGCCAGTTATATTTTTCCAATTATCACGGTTTGCATTTTACCCTTCTGCCCCTATTCGATCTCTGTTGAGAGCTTTATGACTTCAAACAATCGGCAATAGACTATTCAGAACAATACGTTTGAACCCCTTTTCGTCCTCTCCAACGTATGGCAGATCAACAACAATTTGACTGGCACTACCAGTTGTACGCGAAAAAGCATGCATTTAGGGTCACAACTGTTTCTATTGCCTGTGCGCTGGTCGACTCCTTAATGCAGAAAGGCCTTTTCTAAGAACAAACGGGAGCAGGGGCTGACAAAGACGAAAGGAGGCGAACATATGAGGATAAGGGAATGAAGACGTTCATGAGGAAGCCGCTGATGGCAATAGTGATGAAGATCACGAGATGTTGATTATGGTCTTGATGGTGCTGATTGCTAGGACGATAAAGGTAGCTGATGCATAGTGAGAATAATTGCGCATACTTTTACTGCGGCCCTCTGTTCACTGATTGTGCTTAATGGATCTGCCAGGAGTTACGTTCACAGCAGCGGTAACAGAAGGCTGAGCAAACAGACAGCCTTTTAAGATAGGAAACGTAGTTTTCCGCCATGCCGTATCACGCACCGTTCTCTCCCGTCCCGATGAGTGTCGTGAAAGCGGGGGGAAACGGGGTCTTCGCTATATACCATTACCTAAAGTTCGACCCGAGCATGGGGCATGATGCTTGCTTCCCAGATCCTCACCCAACCCCCTCTGTTCTTCTTGTCAAATCGAATCCTCGTCACGTTGGTGGTCCGTTTTGCAGTTCGTTGACACTGGTACTGCTGCTCCTATCGCTGATGTAGCTGCTGTTCTAAAAGCGTTTAGGTATCCTACGTTCTGGAAGGAGCAGCGTTGAGGCTTCTTGATTTATTGTGAACCGATGTCATCCGTCATGAAATGTATGTGAAAAATCTTAGCAGCGGGACAGTCCAGATTTTATGTTTGGCATATGGCGTGTGCAGCTCAACTAGGACGTGGATACAGAAAGTAGAAAATACTGGGTTGTCGTTACGCTAGTCGTAGAACAGTTGACCTCGAGTAATTTGAATTCTGATGAAAGCCCATGCTGTATTTACGCACAGAGCTGAGACTTGCCTGGGATTTGGGAGTGCAACCAGCAATCGTTAGTCGGCGGGGTCGACTCTTAGTCTCTGGACTGGGTTGGGGCTGTAAAGACGCCTGTGGGTTTGAAAATGACTAAATGCTAGTGGAAGGGGGATAGGGCCAAGGAGTAATGATCTGCATGGTCGAACTGCCGAGTTGTTCGCCAGAGCACCCGAACAGCTTATGTCACGCAGTCTGACGGTGGTTGGAAGTCCGAACGGATCAAGTCGTTGCTTTTCTTTGATCGAGCTGACTGCCAGCTTCGTTCTGGCTATGATGGTGCTGGTAGCGGCGAGAAGGTAGGTAAGCGGAGGAAAAAGTTGCACGAAGGCTCCTAGCATAAGACGAATAAAGGAGCAGGTCGAAAGCGAAGCAGATCACAAAAAACTAAGAGTGCTGCTGTGGCTGCATACGAGCCAGACGTGAGGTCGTTTGTCTCCGATTATTCGCTCTCTCGCGTGAAAGCTACCCAACCTCAGAGCTATTCTTCCATTGCCTGCGCAGATCATCCTATCGTCACTCACAACCGCCACGTCCTTTCTTCCAGTTCTGGGGTCGCATGCGTATCTGCATACGCAGGAAACTGGCGGTGTGAGTGGTCCTGATGATCCTCGACATTAGGGTGGGTAGCACGCCGAGCGCAAACATAGGTACGACGTTCGGTCCCGATGGAGCGAGAATGCTAGTGGAGTCTACGGGAAATCGCCCTTTCGACGGTTTATCGTTCCTTCTGCATCTGTCTTCAATTACACACACCTGCGAATGACATTTCCGTTGACGTGCGTAAGACTAAAACCGCAGGTTGGTGTGGTATCGATCAGTCATAATCCTGTGTCGGCATTTACCAATCCATAATATACAGTTCATCATGGATAGAACCCGTAGTACGTGTGCAAAGTGGCAGAAGAAATAAAAAAAAGAGAGACTCGGAATGACATTTTGCACTAAATGGTTTGAAAGTACAATTAATCAAGCTGGGACTCGAATCGCATCATCCCCTTTCTGATCTGCAGGGTTATAGTAGTGTCATTTCATCAACAGGGTCTCTAAAAGTTAGAAGGCGCATAAATGACTCATTGGAAGACTTTGTTCTACTCTCATTTTCGCTTTGTCATAGACTAGAAATAAGAACAAAATCTCAGAATATTTCGTTTGTAATCATCCTTAGCGCTCATTTAAAGATGGTACAAACTTTCGTATAGTAAAGACTCATTAGCAGCGGCGTACGAAAGTAACCTCTTTGAATAGGCAGCATTTCTGCGCCGCCTAGACTTCGTGGGCCTTTATTGACATATATGAAGGCGCATGACGATGATTGATGCTTCGTAAATAATTATTTACATATAGTGAAATTCATGCGGAATATATAAGGGAATCGTAAAGACATCTACGATTTAATGTGAAACCCCCACAAGGTAAACGTTTCGCCGGCTTCCAACTGGATTACTTCCAACGGCACAACACACATTTTCCAATTATTTTTACTGTATGTTTCTTCTGGAGAAAGAAAGAAAGATGTATATGGCGGCGAAGCGATGTTGACCTGTTTAGTTGACAATACTAACAGATTGTTAGTTTCGAATTTGTACCATGACGTATACATATATTTCCTGAAAAAAATTGTACAAGTAAAACAGTATCTGTTTTCCATCATCTCACATGCTAACCTTACGGAGAGTTAAGTTTCTGT
Organism: Varroa jacobsoni; assembly: GCF_002532875.2. Lineage (NCBI taxonomy): Eukaryota > Metazoa > Arthropoda > Arachnida > Mesostigmata > Varroidae > Varroa > Varroa jacobsoni. The sequence continues at coordinate 241,297 of NW_019213791.1, read as the reverse complement.
GTATACGAATACTACATATTAAGAATAGGCTTATTTTTTACTGATACCACTCTTCTGGTGTCACCTAGCTATATCTTTCTTAAGTTCTGTGGTTCGTCGGCAGTTCTCGCGTTGGTTGGACGCCTATGCTCAAATGTATGTTTCGTGTGTTAGTGTCCGATGATAATTTTCGGCTTAGTAACGTAAAGCACGTAGATGAGGTCGATTACACGCACACCTGTGTTCTTTACTCAAAAACCACTTCCCTGGTGCCAAAAGGCCTACGGAGATGTCCACGTTGGACAATGTTTGCCATCCTTTATTGAAACTCGTCAATCATTGCCGTTGCTTGCCAAAAGTCCCTCAAATACTCAAGTACAATGTCCCACTCTTCAACCCATAGACAAAGCTCAATTCTGTAGGTTTTCAAAATATGTGTCAATTTCTGTTTCTGACTTCCTATGCCCCGTTCTTAGCCCCGTTATCATACGCGGCCTTACAGAATTTAAAAGGTGTAGTGTTCTACCTAGTTGATTCAACTTAAGGGGAGAACTTAGGAACTTTAGCGGGCATTTGTCAATTTATTTCCTAGAACGTCGTGTTGCAAAGTTGCTGCTAAAGCTATCGTGCCAGCGCTAGCACCGGCTCCTTCGGGTTACACTACGCTTGCCCGAAAAGAGGATAGTTTTACAAGTACAATTTTTTTCTGTCCCCAAGATCAGCCGGCCTCAGTCCACTCATCGACTTCACTGCGCTACAGTCTTTGCGTGGTCTGTACCTCCAACGAGTTATGACATACGTGCTAAACATTAGCCAAGCCAAGTCCAAAAAAACTGTCTACCTTCGTCCGGCAACAGGAAATAGGGTTTAACCGTTTAGCCACGAAAAGCATGGCGGGGTCGATTCTTTAACTGACGCTTAGCCATTTACTTAGAAGCAAGTAGGACTATGCTTCCTGCAATGTCAATTTGTTTTTACAGCTGCTGACCGTCCGCTGTGAGTATTTCGATATGTTTTAGGTATCGTGGCGATGTTCACCCTGTCGAGTTTCTCCTCTCGATAGTGCGTGCCTTTTAAGGCCTTGTCAAGCCTTGGTCTTTGGACGAAAAATTTACACTCCCGTAGCCGTATGGGCCATGCGATAAAAAATTACTACCTTGCCAGTACTGCTAATAGTATTCGGTTATTAGACTTTGCCCTAGACATGCCCTACGGCTATGATTCGTGCAGGAACGAATGTTTCAGCGAAAAAGATGCCGAGCAAAATCGAGTGCGCTCCCCGGCGTTGAGAGACCTCGTCATCTGCATTTTTATAGAGCCCGCCACCGGTTTAGGCGGCAGTAAGCATCGAAGGACTTCTATAAGTTCTTTGTCGTTTCAGGTCGTAACTGGTTCCTCTTCCTCTGACTGACAAGAGTGTACGGCCAAGAAAAGGGTTATTGGTCCCAGGTTGTGTGTGGGTCCGCGTTTTTTAAGACAAGGTTTGTCTATCTTCCTTTCCCTCGTACATGCTTCTTTGCGGAGGAAAAAGATAGGCTAGAATGTACACTAGTTAACCGGTTAGCCTAACCTACAATTCATATATTATTGGTCATCGGTGCTCCCCCCAACTGTCCAAAACTGTTCCTATCTTGATCCAAGTCTAGCAACATACAGAGACACGCTGAATCACATACCTGCACACAGATATATACAATATACCAATACAGACCCTTTCTTGTTCCACTGCGTGGAAAGGACCCGCTATAGCGGGTCTGACAAATGCCTTTTGGAATTGTCTTTTATCGAACCCGGCCCAATGGCCAGGCTCAGTTCCGATTCCCGGTTCGGTTCCTCTTCGTTCTTTTGGAGCCGCTCAGTTGTTCCGTTGGCTGACGGGGCGTAGAGCCGGAAAAGCAGCGCCACCGGGGCTCCGCGAACGAACGCATTCTCCTCCAAAATCACCATCAGCGAGTACGAACAGCCGGGGGTGGGAGGGGTAAGCCGTCGTTTGCCTCATCGCTACCGCTGCTGCTTCTGGCAATACTATGTCATTGTAACTGCTGCTGCTGCTGCTGCTGCTGCTGCTGCCGGTGGTTTCTTTATCACTAGTAAGCGCTCCAAAAACCCCTGTTTAACCTCGCTAGATTTCCGCCCGACCACAGCCTGATCGAAGCGGAGAAGCGCTAGCAATCCTAGTAGTGGCGGCGGCAGCGGCAAAAGAAGAAGGCCCGAGGGTCAAAATATAAATCAAACGATGACGTTGGTCCGCTCAACTCTGTCGTTTCGCTTGCTATTTGCTGACTGGTGGCTTTCGTTGTGGTCGGTCCTGCCGTCTTGGTTGCGCGGGTCGTAGGGTTAATTTAAAAGGGAAGCCGTTGCCTTTTCCGGTGAAGGAAAATGGCCTCCGGGTGGTTCTTTTACTGACACCGACCGCGCTCGGGCCAGCACGGACCTCTCTCAACCGTTGTTCGTCGCTCGCAATGAAACGGAGCGAAGCGAGAATGCCACGGCCCTATTCCGCTGCTCGCTTCTCTGACCTATCCGAAGTAGCGGCTGTTTGTTACTAGATGGCTACCGAAAGTTGTGTTGGAAACCTCTCAGTCCCTGATACTGGAGCCTTCAATTTCAATCCTTATCAGAGCGGCTACGCTGTTGTGCTGAACGCAACTCATTGTTTCGTTGCGGGAAGCTTCATGCAATAAAACGAATGGACAAGTAGATTTTATTGCTCAGCAAACTCCAAGGCAGTATGACACGGGTACGAAGCGTTGAATTGTCTAAGTCGTACTGCCAATGAAGTTACATGGGCTATACGGAGATGCAGAAACAGATTTTCTACAATAATTTACCTAAAACGGGTCGTTGCAAATGATTTGAAATTCATTGGGAACGGCTTTGGGAGAGAATTAGGGCAGGGAATATGGCCGAACAAGAAATTTGGGTCGAAGGCGGAAACTGACCATAAAATAAAGTTATTACTCGTTAGCGAACTATCATCTCACCGATAAGTTATAGGAGTTTCGACGTTGCTCGCTATACGCACATCACCGAAGACGGCAAACATTTTAATAAGGATTGGTAGATTCTATATGGAAACGAAAAAAAGGTAGTTAAATGACTGCAAACGCCTAGCAAAGTCTAAAATTCAGGTGGCACATTGAAGTTTGTGACGGACACGACAAACTTAAGATGGAAACGAACGCCATAAAAACGATGTCACGCATGTCGTGCGTAAACTAGGACGAAGCACATCTAACAGTAAAACGTCCTAAAAGAGAAAAAGAAAAAAAACGAGCCAAATGCAAAAACAAGAAAATTCATCTATACGGCTTATATAATTTTACTATTCGCTGATTCCGTCTACGCTATCCAGGCGAGAAATTAAGCAGACGATTTAAGAACACTATTTGATAATAACACTGTAAACGAGCTCACGCTGAATGAATAATTCAGTATGTTAATATTTCTCTTTGTCAGTTGTTCGTGTGTGGTAATTATCTCTGCTTGATAGTGACAATGTCCAATTAAAAGCGGATCCATTCAAAAAAAAAAGTCGTGGCTTTTAGTTTTAATTAACAACAGGTATCCATTATCAAAGCTGTTTTACTTCGGGCTTGAAAATCTGCCCTAAGTAACGTAGCCATTTTGGAAATATTTACGTGTCTCTCTATTATACATAATATATAGTTATATAATCGTTTTAAGGTAGATTATTATTGTTTTAGTAGCGGTTGATAGAGTAGCTTAAATATTTCGCGTTTTTAGGATCCGTATATGTAAATTAGTAGAGAATACCTATGGCAGAGTGTAATAAAAATCTGTGTACGTACATATATACGATCACACTCAAGTAGCCTAACGAGGCCTCTAAAAGGCTGGAACTAACAACCCGACCATTAAGTGCCGAGGCAGCCTAAACACCGTCCTGGATAGAAGTAAAAATACATTGATAACGTTTATGTGTGCAGGACTGCACCACGCGGACCAACCTGCATGGTAAGCCACTCAACGATATACCTGTCGTTTGCTGGTCTAGTTGAACCTGCCGATGCTAGTTGAAGTACATGCGGACGGATCACCATTGTCAATTGGTAGCATTTACGTTTCATCGGGCAAAAGAGTGATGGTCGTACTTCATAGCGGTAAGAATATCTGGATGAGAGACAGCCGCGTGGGATCGTTGCACGAGACATCCCATCAGCTTCCGTTAATGTCACGCAACGGATGTGTTTGCGTCATACTGTTGATGTTGTATGGCTTTTCAACTTGCTCCTAAATGCTTAGGGTCTCGAGTGGATTAGAAAAGTTTATATGCTTTATAAGAAACCGCGGCATTTAATAAAATAACAAAGCGTTTTAATGTTCGCTAGAATTGCGAAGAACTGGAAAATTGCGTGCGCACTGAGACGCCTTTTCGGCAAGAACCAAAAATTGGCCCTTGCTTGCAAAACAATATGTGATACTAAGATGAAGATTTTACATTCTTCGCAAAATATTGATAGGATGTATTATACCAATCAAAATATCGCCAATTGTACAATATGTCTGACTATGCTTAATACATTTGTCATAGAACAACAAGCATATGACTTAAGAAAGGAACAAGCAATACGTCATTGCTTCCCATCTATCACCGGATGTCCACGAATCAACACTATTCAACTTTAGAGAAGCTTTCACAATAGACTTTGCTTTTCCAGAGATCCTATAGGAAAAAGACTAGTAACGCTAAGTCGTATCAAACAAGCGGCTATGATACGGGCTCCGCGCGGAAAATTGTGTATTCGGTCTGTCGACACCCCGTGGTCCAGCTCTCTACGATATTCTCACGCTAGCTGCATAGGATGCTCACCCGTCAATGGCATGAGTCATAAAGGACAGTTTTGTCTGGTTACTGGTCCACCCACGGAGAATCGCGTATCACTTTAGGAGGCGACATCTGTACAAAGTGAGAGCTATTTCGCAACTGTTTCCCAGCTCATGCAGAACGCTTACGATGTTTTTCAGCGCCTGCGAGCTTCAGCTCCTGTGTAGGCTGAATATTTTAAGACCTAGCGCCGGGACTTTCTTGCGATACACGTCAAGTGTACCCGTATGATCGCTCCGACTATTGTGGTCGGCGAGAAACTGGAATGTTCGAATTTCCTGAGACGTCCTTCACAACTGCATTAATGACCCTTTCCGTTTGAATTCGTCACAAATGCCTGGTAAGTTTGACCACAAGTACAAACCCAATCGTGATAAACTTTTTCTGCTAAGTGTAACACGCGTACTGTGCAGTGCACGATCTCAGCTCAAAGAAACTGTCTTTGTTGAAAAAATTTGATGAGCTCCATTTTGTGAGCCATATTCGTGACAAGAGGGTATTTTTTGCCGGCTCCTGCCAGCAGTGTCTTGTATACATCGACGACTTGATTGTACTTAAATACTTGAGTTAAGTTGACGTAGCGAAAATAAATGTTGCTCATAAACGTTGCTTATCCGAATTTTTCTTGACGCTGTAAGTGGTGACGTTTACGGAAAATTATAAAACTAATATTCGTTGCAAGCTTAAGCCACGTTCGGCGGCGGTACAGTTTGATAGTTGGCAAATGCTACCATTTTTGGAATTTTCGCATTTTATGAAGATATGACTTTGAAATTAATCGCATTCAATAGATCTCTTAACTTGAAACCCAATGTTTTCCCTTAGGCTGATTTTTTTTTTTTTTTTTTTTTCTTTTATCAATGTCTAACAATCATAATTCAAAGCAAATTTATTGTAAACCTTACCGTAGATGCATTGGATAGTGTTTGATATGCTTCGCCTGGTAGCGATAAAGGAGAGATTTACTTAAAAAATTCACTGACAGCTTCAGTGTTCTACTATCGCCTGTATGATTCTGCATGTAGTTCTGTCGAATAACTGCTTTTACCAGTAATAGATCTTACTATTCTCGCTATAACCACAGTGGATCGTAGACTTCACAATGATGATGTCGGTCCAGCTTTGGCTTTCCTCGTTTAGTCATTTTCGGAAGGTATGAAAACTCGTTATCTAGCACCGATTGCCACAACAACCTTGTTAAATCCCAGTTCACCTACGCTTTCTATAGAGAAATGCCGAGCGGCAAGATTTCGAAATAGTGATAGAGCCCGTAAGGTATCCAACCCGATATTAAACATGCCAACGAATAATGCTACTATGCTTTCTGTATAAATTTGTAAGATAAATAAAAAATCATCTCAATAAGTTTGTTTCAACTTTATCCTTGTTTAAGAATCCGTTTCTACTTTTTGCCAACGATGTGATTCGAACCATCGGTACCCGGCATTTGTTGTTTAGAGCGACTATAGCAGCGCGTACAGTTAGACCAGCGTGTGCCGTTGTTTAGACATGTTTTTATCTAAATTTATTTAAATTTCTATACGGACCTCAAGACCAATTTCATATATTTATAATTATCAGACGAGGGATCGCATCGCTGCTTCAAAAGATGTAACTTACATTTTAAGCTGTCGAAGGAACACTGACCGCCATAAACCCAAATTGCAGCAAATCCTTCTAATATTTTAAATAAATAAAAATAATTTAAATAAATAAATAACAACTATCGGTTACCATCTGTCATTTTTCTGATAGCATCACAATCCGATAGCTATAGAAATTCTATGGGCAAGTGATTTTTGCATTCAAAATCAACATGATGAGAGAAGTTTTGTAGAAACTGGCACAGACGATAATCTAGTGGTACAAGATCTGGACTGTACGAAAATTTTCCATTTCATTTTTACCGAGTAACTGTATGTGGCCTAGGATTGCCATGGCGGAAGACGATGCTTTTTGGTTGACTAATTTCAATCGAATCGCTTATTATGATCCTGTTAGTTGTTGATGGTCATAATCGAACCTTTTGCCAAGCGATAGCAACCCATAATGCATGATTCCTCTTCATTCCCATTAAATATATAGCGTTAGCTTCCTTGCTATTAGTCCAGACTTTGCCACGAACTGAGAAACACGTTCCTTTTTTTTGTTTGTTTGTTTGCTTGTTTGTTTGTTTGTTTGTTTGTTTGCACACTATTCGGCTATGAGATTTACTTGTTGTAGTCTCTTTTGCGTCAATTCGTACAGTCCGCACCCAAACAACTTTTTTTTTCCTACCTAGCTTTCTTTAAACGGTAATCGATGTTTACTTTGGCGATATTATGACTACCCGACGCATCGGTTACTTGCAGTAGTTTCATCAGCTTTTTTTTGTCATTGGTCGAGCGATAGTGGAGAACATTTCATTCACGTTAAAAGACTTCGAATCATCTTTGAGTCGTTTCTTCCCATGACGCACCTTGACCATAAGAAACAAACCTTTTTCTTACGGCTCTAAACAGTATTTATGCCTTTATCGTAGTCATATTGTAAAATGCAGCCAGTGCTTACGTTCGAATAAGGACATTACGATAATTTTAGCTTGAACTAAAATGGTCAATACCTGTTTGACAGCCCAATCAATATATACATGAATATATATATGTATGTATTTTTTTTTTCTTAAAACAACGGTAAAGGCTTCCATCGTTTATTTGAGAGTTGTCTTCTATGTGATTAGACCGGAGGTCCATAAAGAACTTCAAATGAAATGTGGCCACAAAGTAAATAAGGCTACGCAAAAATGTATCTAATTAGCGGACGATCCCAGAGTGCAGTAACAAAAGTAACAAAAAAACAGAATGTTTACTACCGCTGGTTCAAATTACATCATTGATGGATAATAACGATTGATATATAAACAAGGATAAAGGAAAAATAAATGGTAACAGCTGGAGAAATAACAATGAAAGTAATGGAAAAAACATCTTTTAGTCACACATCTAAGATGCATCCAGTGATAAAGTTCTATCCTGTTCTATATGGTTTATAAACTATATGATTTTGGAGCTCTCGACACTCGGTGTTTTTTATGGAAAGGAGGTTTAAGGTCAATTTCATTCAATATATTTATTATTTTTGCAAAGAATGTCATCGCACATGTTTCCTAGATAGAGTTTTTTTTTTTTCTAATATAATTTCAAGTTTTACGGTGCTTGAGGCATACGCCCGACAGACTCACCACACCTCTCAATGTGGTGACCGGTTAACGTATATGATCTCTAGACGCAGGGAGAGATGTTCTTAAATCGGCGACATCCTATCAACGGCCCTCTGATCTGTTCAGATTACTTACCTGTTATAATTGCGGATTTGCGCAGAGATGATGAATATATGCCGAATGGTTTTTTGTGGAAGAGGAAACTCATTAGTTTTAAGTGCCATTGTCGTCGACATTAGCCCCTCGCTTTCCGCGGGGGGCATTGTTGACCGCGGGATAACATCGGTCAGTGTCACCACATCGAAATCGAAAATGTTCCTTTCACAGGGTTATCTTTAAATAAGTCAAGACGTAGAGCCGTTAGCCCTCCGCGAAAGTCTACGATTGACTTCAAAAGAGCTATCGGACACTCGAGAATTGAATTCCTTATGCTGTAACGGCTGTTGATGAATGAAGTTGGTGCCGTCACTGTCCTCATAAATGTACCGATTTGCTCACATCTTACAATTATAATATCCTTTAATACAAATTTATTTATATTATGCTATAAATAATGTCTGAATGTTGACGCGTAAGCCTAAACTCGCAAGTTTCGCGTTGAAAAAGACCAAAGCGCACTGCTTCGAGTTCCGCTAACGACATATATAGAATAGTCGACATACTGCTGTTAGCTGAATAATTCATGAGGGTATCGCGCCACAAGCTAAAGCACCTCAAAACTGAAGGACGCGAAGTCGATAAAAAAAAAATGAGAATTTCAAAAAAGCGGAATGGTGCTAGTACTCCTGGCAGTAATAGAGCAGAGCGCGATGGCGGAAAAGGAAGAAATGTGCATCCATAAGCTTTACTCAATCACTCACTGCTCTCGGATCGAAAAACGTAAGTGTACGCGTAACAGAGTGTCTGTGCGTCAGGGGCACTTAGGACTAAATGACTGAAGGGGACAGGAGCGTCTAGAAATGGAGACAGTGCGGAGGAAGAAAAACGATAGAAAAACACCGCTCCGCCGCGCACGCTGTTGATGTTCCAAACCGCCTGTGCTCACAAATATGGTGGGGTATGCCCGGTAGCGCGTATCCTATGTAAGCAAAGTCTCTATGAACGTGTGCGTATATGTGGATGTGCGAGTCTGCCAGGGTTCGACAACAATTGGGAAGGCAGCTCAGTCTAACTACTATATAGTCTGGGTCGAATCAGTCGCCAGTTGACGAATGGGGACTGCTTCAGCATTGGTAGGTTATACGAAATTAGCAATCATAGTTGGGGCGCTGACTGCTACCATCTTATGCCATCATTAGAGATACGAGGAGTACTTCCCCAGGGCAATGACCTAAGGGTCCCTTACGCAAAAAAAGATACCGTTTTCCCAATCTGTTCAAACCGCTATTAACTCTGTTTTCCTCTAAAATGATCTCATATCCCATCCAGTCTCTTACGTGCCATTTTCTACCTTTTTTTTTTATATGGCAGCCACTTTCGTAGCCACCCTTAGGAGCGTATTTCGACCGCTCCCACACATCAGTTTCTAAAACACTTGGTGCATGGAGTAGGAGCGAGCAGACATGCAAAATAAAAGATTAGGGAAAAGAAGAGATTGTATGAATCACGGATCTGCCACACATTATATCCGCTAGCATTTTTGCCGCTATATGCGTGACCAAAAACAGCACATGCAGTATGGCGGCATTTGCGGAACATGTATACCCATGTGCATATGCACGCACCTAGGTGTAAATGAAGAGCAGCGAGCGTACGAACTGGGACACAGATGTCTGTGTACAATGATGTAGCGGCTGGCGGCGATCGACGACTACATGCAAACCACGAACTGATCCGGACCAAAGCAAGCAATATAAGGGCGTCATGCAACCGCTGCTGCTGGCGGAGATGACGAGCGATTCAAGCTTAGACGAAATAAATGTGGATGCTTCACTGGATCTCGTCGCGATCACGCCAGGGCCGCCTCGCGCTAACCTTTGGCTAACATTCGGAAAAAAAAAGCGGGTACGCATGATTTGCCCCTGCGTTGTTGCTATATATACAGAGCACGAATGGTACGGCAGTAGTACGATCCCCATCAGTAGGAAGATGGCACGCTTTGTACTGCTGCTGCTATATCGCGTCAGATTATTCTATCCCTGAGTGCTTTCTGTGGTCAGTCGCCTCACCTCATGCCTTTACGCACCTATATTTATTTGCTCCGCTTCTGTTCTGGCCTTTTATTTTTTAACCTAGCTTTTGCTCGATGCCAGTAACAATAGAGGCAATAGCGGCAGAGGCTGTCATAGACGGCATTGTTGTTTTCGTTGAGCACATTACGGTCATCATCATCCCATATTATTCTCTGCTGACTAATTCTAATAGAAACCCGCTAGTCTGTTACAGACGAGCATGTGCGGCACGTGTTGTATGATCATATCCTGCACTTGCTGGACACTGCACGCAGAAGAGAGCCTCTCTACTATAGCAGTGCCGCGGCCACTGTCATCTTCCCTTCCAGTTTTTGTAGCTATGGACCTTCAAGGAAAGCAGACAGGAGGCCACGCGAAAGGGGTCCATACGTTGACTCTATTCTCTTAAACCCCTGCTCTACGTTATCTGGCCGTTGTATCAAACGTCACCTCTTCGCCCTCTGATACGGGAAGGCATACGAACCTTGCGTGCCAAATGATTGGACGATACAATACAATTACTCTAAACTGAGCCTTTCGCCACAGTCCCCTTTTCCCACCTAACATCGAGCAATTTGAAGAAATTTTCCCTACGAATATGGCTTCTGTTTGATGAAAGGCGGGATTCTGCAATTATGACTATGCCATGTTTGCGCTTCGACTTGTCTTTGAATAAAGGGACGCTTGTACTTGGTTTTTTTAGGGTATTAAAAGTGTTGCGTAGGAACACTAGACACATTAATCGCATAATATTATTAATCGAACGGCCACGTTTGAATTTAGATTCAAAGTTTAATCCAACATTTAACTTAAAAAAATCAAGTTCATTTCAAGCCCTACGGTTACTGTAGCGCTTGCGGAGTTGATCGGTCGTAGGGAAACAAATAAATATACAGTTATATCGTATTTAATGTCGAAAGAGTTCGAAAGATTATATAATCTTCAATGTGCAGAAACTCCTCTGCGCAGTGTCTAAATTTGTTCTGAGCTTCTTGGACGACAGTAACATTAGGGTAGAGATTTATTTTAAATGTCCCATAGAACTCCTCTGAATGTGACAGCTCGTTGGGCGGGCTGCTGTACAGACCTTTCATAACGTATCGTTTACCCTTTGACGGTAGAAATATATTTATGTGATTATTATTTCTGATAAAGCAAGTAACTCTTCGATACTCTATCTTAGCGCAGTGCGGTGTGTAAAATTCAATTTCGAAAAGTTAAAAAAATAAAATAAAAAGGTTTGAATATGTTGCCGTCTTACTAACGCTTCCCCTGCTGCAATACACTGGGCATAGTTTATCAGTTGAACATTAGGTAATGTTTGATCACTATATGTCAACCAGCGTAAGGATTATCCGTCTTGACCGGCGAAGATGACCACAAAGTTCGACGTGTCCTACCCGGATATTGCTTTATTGGAAAGGGTCAAAAGGATGGCTACCGAAACTGAACTAAAACTGTGCAAGTGACCCAAAGCTTCAATCCATCGTCCCAATGTGTACGCAAGCCACCCAGAAAGAAAGTGACAGCGAAACGATAATTTGCCGTCAACACACTCACACGAGAAAAAGCCCCCTTCGGCCCAAGCGTACATTAATCGACTTATTCGCACCAAAATGCGGGTGGCGCTGAGACCCACATCCTGTTCTAGTTATTGCCAGTGCGATCGGAACGTTACTTGCATTTGCTACACGCTGTCGGGCCTATACCCAGCCTATTATGAATTTGTTTCTGAAGAATAAAACTTCCTTCCGAACCTGAAAAGCAATAATACATTGAGCAGCAATGAGAATATGAGTTGTACTAGTTAACCCATGAAACGTTCCGTAGGCAGGAAAGGCGCCCTATGGCCGTTTTGAGATCATGGTAGATTCTCGGTATTGATTAGGCCAAATTAACACAAAACAACTTCTTTTATAGTAGAGATCATTTAATGGGGTCAATCTACGTAGCAGCCTACATGAACATCATACTAAAGTGCATTAATTTCATTTGCATCTTGAAAAAGCGGTCACTTGTTGCAAAGTATGTACCTATAGAGAAAAACGTGACATCTAAATATGGATCAACAAAGTCAAAAGATGCAAGCAATAACTCAACATCGTACACATATCAGACTATGTCACGAAAAATAACTTTATAATAATAGAAACATCCAGTTATGACTCTACTAAAGACGCATTGATTTTCGTACTAGTTAGACAAGCCAGCTTTTTCTACATCTAAGTGACTATTTGTCTACTAACTGGTATGACACACACACGTCCAGCCAGACCCAGTATAACCAGCAGAGGCCAGCGGGAAAACAGCCAACTCCCACCCTTTCCCCTACGAGCCACCCTCTCCGGGGGTGGCAGTCCCTCTCCAAACGGTGCCCTCACCTCTGACGAGTCCATGTGGGCTTCATGTATCGCCATATCGTTCAAGTGACGGCGGTGAAACCGGACCGCTGTTGAAGATGATATCCGGGGCACCGGCGAGTTCAGCCAACGCGGCTGCGCCGCTATCTAACGATGACTGTGAACAGTCGTGAGTTGAACCCGGGTCGTTTAGTTTATTAGTTGGCGGGGGCCCAAATCAGTCAAACCAACGCCATGATATATCAAAGGATTGCCCTTGTGCCCCGTGTCTGATATTCACATGAATGTGCGTGAATCTCTTTGGTGTTCTGCTGGATGGCGTAGCAGAGCCGAAAATAGTTACTTCTATTTCTACACTTGAAGGAATTACACACTACTCGAACGCGACGGATAAGAATTTTCATTAATGGCGTAAAACGCGGTGCTCTCGTTTCATTGCGTAGTAAAATATGAATTTGTTTCGCCTAAATAGTGATCATGTAACATTGTCCGTCTGACTCGTCACTATGATTATCCTATGGTTCGTTCTAGACGTCCACCGTTCATTATTTTTCCATGCATCAGCCAGGGCGTGCTAATTGGTGTTGATTTTTCTACTTCTGGATACGATGAATATAGCTACAGTTACTCCCGCCATGGTCAACTAAAGTGTTTACTGTTGATCGCAAGAAATTCATCAGGTTATCTGTGGTGATCTATGTCATCTTCGCTTTGTCGCTGAGGCCTTTTTCATTGTCAACTGGTTACGTATGCAGGCCGTTCCTGGCCATAGCTGACCCTGCAACGCAACGGACATTCTTGTATTTTTCATTGTTCGCTCGCAATAGTCTTCACCGAGAGGTGCCGAAGCACGTCGAGCTCACGTAGCGTATGCTGGACTGAAAGTGGTGGTATTCTTCAAATGGTGAAATTTCATCACGCAATAAGTAAATAGTAATCGTCACCAATATCGGCACTTATCCACGACGATAAAGCGGCTGACGAAAAAGTGGTGGAAGAGAACCTAGAAAGAAAACATCAACCTGTAACAGTTCGCTAAAAACAAGATCAATTGTGTCACAGTACTTATATAGCAGTGCATGACGGGTACGACCGACGGCTGCTAGTCGGAAGCCGGCTAATATTTGATACCGTACAGGCAGAATGTGGCTCCCTCGACAACAAAAGCAACGGAGAACTGTGGCACTTGCTCTTACAGAAATAATGACGCTCTCAGCGCTCATTAGACAGCTTCATTTGGTAGCCGGTAAGTGTCTAGGACTTATGTTGACCTGTTTACGCTTGTATTGTAAATATCCGGCGTTTAATTATCCGCGGATCTAAATCGTTATTATAGTATAGCGGGTTGGCCAGTTTGAAGCTAGTCGCAAAAGTCACTACCAGTTTATCGTGGTCATAGCGTATTTTCGACTCCGATTATTATTGGTGTGCTAACCGTTGCGTAACACAACATTGATAAAATACGTGCGAGCTTATATCTTCGGAAAGGCAGCACATCCGAATAAAGACACTCTATTGTACATAGACTCAATTAAGAGTAGACACTAAAGCTAGTGATTATGTTCCTTCAAGCCCGTACTACACGTACACGGTAACATTCAGTCACAACTGCGTTCATCGGCTACACTTCGGCCATACAACAATCATCTTTAAAATGGTTTATACAGGCTAAACAGTAAGATACGCACCGACAAGTCTCACATCCTAACCTATAAAAAGTGATACGACCCGAAGACTTCTATGGAATACATGGCAGAGTCCCGAATTCGTTGAACATGACCCAGACTTTACCAATGGCCTTTTCAATATACTTGTAATATGCTAAGTTGAACAGTTATGGCACGTACAGTTGCAAGCTGGCGCTTTCTGCTAGAAAATCGATTTTTCCGTTGCATAGGATGCTTTCTATAAACGCTGTATCGTTCATTCATGGGCAGTCGAGGGGTGAAGAAACGAAGCTGGTACCTTTTCGAGCTCTATTTATTAGGCAGATTATATGTAACACGTGATACTCACAGAGGTCAATATAACCTAGAGTTTGTACATTGATGACGCTGTTCAAACCATAATTGTACAAGCACCTCATACATTGAGTAACCATTTAAATGCCTATTAATTTTTGATACTTCTGAACTTGATAAGATTCTCCTTTAGTAGCAAATCAATTTTATTTCTGCTATTTTATTATTGTGATTATCTTATTTGGAAACATTTTTCTTCAGGCTAGTTATTAGAGCCAAAAGGTTTAATTTCTCTTATTAAACATAAGTGTACACTGATCTGTGGCTGAATCGAAAACTAAAATCGTCCTCAGATATCGAAACGCTCATTTCATTAAATATGCGATTATATTTCTATCGTCGATCTGTTCTGAAGAGTTGAACTTCCGTCAACCTTAATCAGTTTGTTACTCAAGCTATCTGCGTAATTCAAGTACTTTTTAAATTTACGCGCGGCTTAGCTTTTGACCGCTCTAGCCTTCGTATGGCAACTGCGTCGGCAGCTACTTTCATGCATCACAAACGTTGCTATTTTAGATCTCTCTCTAGCGCTTTTTACGAGGTTAAAATGCTCAGCCGCTCCGGGAACGAGCCCGTGTATTCTCTGGCGAGCGTAGGCCGTAGGCAAGTTAGCGTATTTTTTGTACCATTAATTGTAATCATTCTGATTGTGATCGTTTACTAAAGCAGAGGGCGTAAAATAGCTGATCCGACTTAAATTGCGCAACGGATTTTTGCCAATTGCGTACCGGTTAAACGTAGATTCTCTCCGCTCAGTGAGTGAAGACGATAAAGAATAACGTGTATAGTGAAGCTTACGTAGCATAAAAATGCTACATTTATATCCATAGCGCGCTATTGATGATCGAACTCGCAGACTTCGAATAAGCTAAATAACGGTCGTCATTTCGAGACCTGTCGGAAGGGTTGCGCGAGAATCAATTATAGAGGATAAAATCTTCAAGTGCAGAATGATACTGACTAAGAACAAATGTTTAGTTCATAGGAAAATTACATCGGGTGACTCAATGGTTGCATTAAATCAGTGTTTTGAACGACAATAGGAACTGATGGATCGTTGCACTTATATATTATGCCCTGTCACCTCGACAATAAATATCTAGGAATAACTATAATTAAGTTAAGTAGCGTTTCTGATTCACTGAAGGGTAAATGACAAGGATGGAAGAAGGACATTGTAATTTCCAGAGCGTTCGATCGAACTAACGCCAGTTACGGTACTCTCGGCTGCATATTCCTCTAGCTTTGTACATTCGTATATTACGTCTATGCATACGAGCATGTAGAGGATGCGTTTTAAAATACAGGAAAAAAACGTTTATAGCTATCTAAACTTTTACGCAACCACTGATACGCATTAGTATAGAGAACTCTAGCAAAGTGATATCCAGCACACGTAGTCACCCCGCACTAACCACTAACCCCCCAACAACGAACAGCTGTCGTGATTGCTCACATATGGCGTTCCCCTCATTGACACGATTTAGGTGACAACCTAATTCCATTAATGTAATTGTTCAATGTATGCCACCTGTCAGCCAACCTTTCACCCGTGCCCCACGTAGGTCCTTTCATTCTGACCAACGTTTTTGACTTTCGTATAAGTGAACACAATAGCCTGGTAGTGAATAGCCAGAATCAATCTGTTTCGGCAGTGCCACGTTTTTTGCGTTGCCTAATTAAGCAGTATAGGCGGACCATAGTAGACGAAGGCAAGACATTTAGGACCAGGTGCTAATAACTGAGTTATGTTCCCATGTCATCACCTACAATATATATATGTACGTGTATGTATATTAAATTGAAGCATCTAAGATGTAATATGTTTATACATTTACAATATGAATTGAGTTTATTTATAGAATAAATGTTGTATTTAAATTTGTAACGTGTCTTCTTTAGCACGGTTTACCGAATCTCATTGATGTTTTGTATCATAGTTTGTCTTAAGTTAATCGCGCCATATTAAAATACCGTGGTCCGTACATGAACCCGCGACAGCAGTTACCATACGTGGTATTCTTGACCGCACCGCTACAAAATCAGGTATTCTAAATAATCGATACTGGTCCAAAATACATAAAATAATAGAAATAGCTGCATACGAAAGCCTAATAGAAGAGTTTGCTCGTTATGAGCTAAATGATAGTCCTTCATTTGCAGAACTCGACCAGCTCGACAAGTACGAAACCACAGAAATAACACCGTTAGCTTAAACGAGCACTGTCTGTTAATCGCTCAACTTTCGGGGGACGAGGATAAAGAAGGGTATTATCCCTTTTGGGCAAATCCAAAGTGATGACTACAATTTACGCTCTATTCATAGCGCTACGTGTATTGTGTACAGGCGGAGGAAATATAGAAGCACAATTAAATCGAGTGCCTGTCGTTCTCCTGTGGTAGTACAGGCGTTTCCGGTAGCCCTGATAACTGAATATACGAATCCACTTCATTTTCCCTCAATCAAAAAAGACCGAGTCGGTAGGCAGGTAACTTCGGTTCATTAGCCATGGAGCAAATTCCATATCGTTGGATATATATCCAATCGTATTGCGTTTTATTAGTTAATAATGTGGTGACTACCAAAAAATACGTGCAAATGTTGAACTTGACGGGCGCTCTGTCGAATATAAACAGCTTACGCTCCTAACTAAACGTTCAGTGGATTGACAGGTAGTGCGTGCGATTGGATAGCACTAATCCAACCCAAGTAGAAGGCGCATTGATTGAATGAATTACCCTTTTTCTAATAACACGTGTCCTACTGATATTCGTCCGATATATAGTGTCGCGACGTATGTATGGCTAACGCCATTCGACGCCTATCTTGACGCTGAGGTAATCGTGAAACGATTCGCGAATGGCACTGCCTGTCAATTTGGGCTAGAAATAAAGCGGAATACATCAGATAGATCAGGCCGCTTTATCTTTCTTTACAGGTTGGGGCCTGTCGCTTGCGGCACAGCATTCTCTACCCGAACCAATCTTGCAGACGAAAAATCACAAAAATAGCTTACAGTGTTTAGAAAATGGTCCGAGCACAGACACATACATGCTTCTACTTTTATCCTTGGTCTTATGTTGGAAATGCAGGGAAAAATCATTGCTTCTTTACTTAATCACACATTGCCTCTTGGATGGGTGGAACTTGGCGGAAGGGATAATGTCAATAAATTCTATTCCTACGAGATATATATATATTGATAAATCATGTTATTCCCTTTTATAGATCGTGTGTTCGTACCGTGTTGGTTGCTTCCGAGCAGATGTCTCATACAGTGGCATTTGACTATCTGCACGTGTCGAATAAATTTCGGCGGTAAACGTCAGTGTCTTTTTCTTGCCGAGCGTAGTCGATCCAGATTGTAAGAATATGCTTTGAATCGGTGTGAGCTGGATTCACGTTTTTAATACTATCAGAATAGATATTGTTATATATATTGGAACTTTGTACCCATTGTACCCTCATCGACAGCGTCATACGAACGGTTGCACTATATATTGATGACAATCGTACATGCCACTTAAGCAACTGTCATCCAGGGCCACACGCAATCGATGAGCTTATCTCAGATAATGTTCTGTCATATCTGATACAATAGCAGTATCATTTCTATTCACCATATTTATCTGCCTGCTAGAATGATGGTTTGTTTCCGATGGTAGATTCATTAATTATATTAAAAACTGACGACGCCGAGATCTTCTAAACTGTCAGTACCCGGATAGAAGCCCGTTTATTTAGTCAGTGAGGATATGGTAGATTCAAAATATGTATGCATTTACGACTGTAATTTTAAATGGAATCATACGCATATAGATTCAGATGTAGAGCGGCGGTACTTCGACGTTCGTTGGTCATTTTGATAGTGTATGTGTCTTCATCCACTGACTGGCGTTATTTGAAGCTAAAAATATTTCTTCGTTCAATTTCCCGTCAAGGATCTCGCCCGTTGTACGTCCACCAATGGCTCCAAATAATTATCTCGACACTTTCATATAATGTAATGAGTACAGCGAAGGTACGTTCAAAGTAATTAATCACGGAGGAAATAGTAGATAGTCGCTTTACCATTCACCGCAAGCTATTCGTGTCTCCGATCATTGTGGTTTATCCAAAAATCGATACGACTAGACAAGGACAATACGGTAAGAAAAATATTACTGCGACTATGACGCTAGAGTCTCATCATTACGTCTCCTACGTATCGTCGCCGTACGTATAGAACGATCATATCTATATATCTTGCTTGCTGCCGTGCACAGTTCAAAGAGCATCTGAGGCTGGTGTATTAAGCCGCTGTCGAGGTCATTACGGTTCTCACCCAGTGCAGCTCTGAGGCCAGCTAACAAGCGAGTGAGGGCATCAGGCGTCGTGGCAATCGCGGAGGAGATTTGGCAAGGGGCTGGGCTGGTTCGGTCGCT
The DNA here is from genome assembly GCF_002532875.2 of Varroa jacobsoni. NCBI lineage: Eukaryota > Metazoa > Arthropoda > Arachnida > Mesostigmata > Varroidae > Varroa > Varroa jacobsoni. The sequence goes on along the minus strand of NW_019213791.1, from coordinate 222,293 downwards.
CAAACTCCCCTAAAAGTCTGAGCCAGTGTGGTCGTACATACCGAAATACTGAAGACATAGGGAGAGAAACTGCAGTGGCTTATCTGCTGTTATATGAACAAACAGAGAAAGGGTTTGGGAGTAGCCTACGCGAAATACATCCGAGTGCAGCGATGTAAAGCCGTCCGGCAAACAGAGCCGTAGTCCAATCATCAGTGACCTGGTTTAGAGATTGGAAATAGTTCCGACGATCCTTGCTTCTTCCTTTCCACTTACCGTACGTTACTGAACCGCACAGTGGTTCTATCTACGTCTGGCAGGAAACGGGGTCGTTGTGTACTCGAAAAGCAAAATCGTTTAGGGCAACGTTTCTTGTCCCTTTTTGTATGGTACTGCTCTGAGCGGCTTCATTGAAAGACGCTTGCGCCTTAACTACGCCTCGAGCGGTGACTGCTACGGGAGACAGCTGTGTAAAAGGAAAAATAAGGCGGATTTGCGATGGCCAAGCGCCTGCCTCAAACTAAGATCGAACGAAACAGGCGAATGTAGCGAGCCCGGCGCTCAGGTTGACAACGGCGTGAGATATTGCATTGACGGTGTTTTGTTAGTCCGGCCTTCAGCTGTGAGTGGATCATGACTCTTTATGTCACAAAAGCCACAGGAGCTGTATACCCCGTAATCGGGGCTTATATTGTAGGAGTACATCGTAGTAGCTACGTCGTCGTTGGCGCTCTTTGTAAGCTAGGTCTTTTTTCGAAGCGTAAAGAACCACGAACAAACGTTGCAGGCAACTTGAAGCTAGTTGTTTGCTTGTCGACCCATACCATCAGCGCGTAGTCGTACCTAATTCAATAGCTTACGGCCTTCGAGCGCTCACGAGCAGCAACATGGCCGGCAGCTTTGACAACGAACATACAATGTGCGAACAGTCGTGTCGTCCAACTGTGGCACTGGGTCTTCGTTTATTGGGCGCTGTGGTTTCACCTTATACCTTACGCCGAAGCGTTTAAGGTAGACGCTTGCTTAGACGAAAAGATGCTGGCAGACCATTGATAGCCAATCACTCACTAAATGTAGCTTCTGTTCTGTTGAAGCCTTTAATATTTGGTCCATAGTATACGTCCATATGCTTAGTTCTGGCCGATTGTTGATCGATTTACTTTATACGTTTATGAGATTAGTTCTAATCAGGTAGCCTTATTCAGGAACTAATTAGAGTCGATCTAACACGTGTAAGCAAACGAGCATCGATTGTGTCATACAATATTGGTGTGAATCCGTCAATGTGTGCGTGTATATAAAATCATAATATTGTGGAAACGAATGGTTTGTCCTGAAGGCTGGCAACAAGAAATGGCTTCGTCGCCTACCCACGTCACGGTAAAGTTTGAACAAGGAAATGACTATCGAATCTCTAACTGTATATATTTGAATCAATACGAGCATAATGAATACAGGGAGCCATGCCTGTTGTAAGTTCGAGTTTGTGAAGGGTACTTAGTAAGTTCACAGGTCGAGTCGGCGTTCAGTTAGCCTCAACCCATTAACCTCTCAATTAACTTTAATTTAACATTCATTATATTAATTTCGAATTCCTTTCATTTTGGGACCTGACTTGATTTTTTGTCGGAAACACGTCCAATATAATTATTCATTACTGTGTATAGTCATTTTTGCTAGAGGTTTGTTTTTCAATCGTTTCAACTTCCAATCAGTATGACAGAGCAATTTGCAGTGCTGCCGGGTTGACTTGGCTGCGTCAAATCTTTTCCTTCGAGGAGTGTAAAAACTACAGCTAACGTGAGATCAATAGTATTCAACGGCATTTGTCCAAACACCTTTTAAACAAATGTATCCGAGAGTAACTTCTGCTAAGACGGCACTTATTCGCTTGCTGATTGCTCTATTGAATCAATACCTTAACAACTGTAACTTATTGTAACAGCGGGGAAAAAGAGTCGTGACGCATTACATAAGGGCAAGTCAAATCTAGTGCTTCTAAAGCTGGTCAATATCATATCAGAGCCAAAGTAAAGTTAATTTGAGTAAGTTGGAAACAGAAGCGATCAATTTTTCGGTAAAACACCGTTCAACTATAGTCTAATCTTGCTTAGAATCATATCTAAGAAACCGGTAAAGCACGTTATATCTTTGAACCGGTTTGTTTTTAGTGGTCCTGAACGCTGCTGCGTGCGTCGCCCCAGAGGCCACAATCCCATGCGGTGACATAGGTGTACATTTAAATAGCCATATAAATTAAAATATGTTGAATTGTTGAATCTTCATTCAAACGTGCCGCTAGCATTATCAAGGAATAGCGAGGTACAGACCTGTTTGACCTATTTGACGTTCGGATTATACACGCAGTATTCACTTTACAAACGGTGAAATGGCGACTGCAAGACTAAAAGAATACCGCGGATCGCCGCGATACAAACTTACCGACTTGAGCTTACCGTGAAAATCAATATTCTCAACTCTAGATGCCGTCGTTTTTCCGCTTGTCGGCAATCATATATGCGATAAATGTATACACGAACTTAGAAACTTCACCCGAGAGGAAGATTCACGAAATATTTGAGATGATATCCTGAAGCGCAGATGAGAATTCTTAAATAGTATCTGGACAAAGCTTTTGGCTTGAGTTTGCTACTTAACAAAGGAACAAACATTACGCCATATTGCAACGCATTTGAAAAGCAAACTAACAAGTGGTTTAGCCACGAATTTATAGGGGCTAGCTTATATGCGAACCCGAATAGGTTTGTTAGGGGCCAATCATTTAGAAAATAAAAATATTTAGTCAGAGACGAACGTTGAATCATTATCAGCTTTTCATCCGTACAAACATATATATATGTATAAAGATAAATATGGGTCACTACAAAACGACTTTTTATCTCCATGACTACAAAATGCTTTGAAAATCGAAGGCAATTTTAGACTAAAAGATTAATGTACTTATCGTGGTCGCCACAGCTGATTGAAATACAACTCGTTTAAGTCGGCCTGAGATGTCGTTTAGAACGCGTCTAACAATGGAATGGTGCGACATGGCCGACAGCTATTTTCCCACCTAAACTCAACCAACAATTGGAGATGTAGTAGCTGATAAAAGGACAAGCAAAAAACCTTTATGGGATCGTAAAACTGCCCCTTATAACAGCCTACGTTCCGTTCATTTCCCCAAATATCGGCGGTAACGACGATTGAGGACAAAATCTGGAACGAAAAAAATGCTGCCGGGAAACGCGTCCAAGCTGAAGTAAGGCATGTCCAAGCTGGCTGAGCCTGTCGACCAGATGGAAACTCAGGAAGGCCGCGGTGCGGAAGAACCGGGTTTACTGGTCTAGCTGAGCGGAATATCATTGCCTAAAGTATAGGAGGATTTCAGTAAGATCTACGCGCGTTGGTCTAAACGTTCGGCTCAAAGGCTACACAACGTACAGCCAGAAAAAGCTAAGGCCTCTACGGGTGGTAGGGTCTTGTAGGAAGCGCGCCTATTGCGGCAGTTTGCACAACAAGAAGGTATTACACTGTTCTATCGATAGAAGTGGATAAAGAGTAATCGTGTTTTTTCAATGAGACGTCATCTCGTAGAATGCCTTTCACTTACCAAATAACAAATATATAAAAACAGATATACTTTCACGTGCAGCATATGCTCCTGCTGCTTGACAAATACATTTTGCGAAAATTACGAACGGCATACATCGCTGTCATCGAAGATCTGCTTAAGTAGGCTGATCGTTGTCACCCCTATGTTTTGAGCTTCGTCCCGCATCGCGGTCAGAAATTTTATTAAAAGGCTGGCTTTCAGCATGAAGCACACCGTGTGTCGATATCGGGACTTGAACCTAAACCGGCACGTGTCCCTAAGATCACCTTGCATATATGTTACCCATTAAGCTATCAATCGGTGCAACCTGCACAAACTAACTGTTCCAACCATAAGGTGGTGCAGACAACCTACTGAAAATAATTCGTTTAGACGATTGCATCAGGCTTTTTTTTTGCGCATTCAAATGACCATTTGACAAAGAGCGTCTATATGCGAACTAAGTGAATATTCAAATGAATCAGAGGAAAAATTTCTCTGATGTTACGTAAGCGTGCACAGTTACTGACGGTTTGTTTACATGAATTGGAAATTCTAATCAACGATTATACAGCCTTGTATTAAAAAGGCTTGTGTTTGCGATTCCATATGGATATCCTTTGCGTATGGTTGCCAAAAGTCGTTGATTACATAGACATCTCACAATAAGTACCTCCATCCAATAGACCTATTATTGCGAATTACGCAAAGAAACATTTAAAATCATGGATCTGACAAAAAAAAGTGTGTTTGTTTCTATACTCTGTTGACCATATGTATTGCTGTTTTTTTAATCACCGACGTCTTACGAATTAAAATGTGGAATTTCAGATTCATGCATATGGCATCTTCGTATATTATTCTATTATACAAACGCGATACGTGTGCTTATAAAGTTGTGAGCAATCCACGGGCTCCGTCCATAGTTACTGCTATGGATATGCACCATATACGCTGATTATAAAATTATCTGATCGTCACAGTCGATAAGCTAATAAACACGCGTACGAGTTCGATGTACGGAGATCGGTTTGGTGATAAACGAGCTTAACCTTGCTCTCGTTATGTGCTCCCATTCACCATTGCTCTACGTTTCGTCCACTGCATTCGAAATAAATACGCATTTCGCCTCTGTTGACCTCGGCTGCCCTTAGCTTATGTTCACACAGAAGTCTGATAGCTCGAATGAGGCTTTTTCTGTATACATTGAGTAGGACAGGGCAGGACTAACTTCACTAAAGTATTGACAACGAGTACAAACGACAGGGTTATAAAGCGACGAGAGGGTTAGGGTCCCGTCTATCTATGTGGATCGCCCTCTTTCTTTTTATCACCGTACTGCGCGATTAGATCGTACGCCCACCGCAGGCTACTAGATGATTGGAAAACTGCCACCCATTACCGGCGCCGCTGTTGCTCAGCGGCAGAGAGGTGCTATCATATCCCTCGTAGTGAGCGTTACCTTTTCCATGAGGTCCATCCCGCAGATCTGCCCTATAATTTGAATTCGCCTGCTGACACTGTTTATAGTACTTCGCAGGCCACTGGCATACTAACTATTCTCTGTGTGAAAGTGATTCGTTTCGTCCTCTGTTTCGTCAGCAATTTAAACTGCTGTCAACCTAGCGTTGGCTTGTGCTTCTGTCCTCTAACACCTACTTCTCACAGTGGTCATTATACCGTCTACATTCTAGTTTGGTCTAGCCACTGGCGCGGAGCCAACATGTCCAGGAATCAGGCCGATCTGGCAAGTCCGTCGCTATTTGAGATGATTTTCATTCGGCCCGTACATGCTATAAGTACGTACGTATCGTTTTACATCCATCAGTGGGAAGTAGCGGACGGGGGGTGGCAATGGTGCATCTATGACAGCTTCAATGTGTGGCTGTACGGTCACGGCTACGTGCATTCCCGCATTGAGCTAACAGTATTATTTGCATCGACGCCTCTTTTAGTTTTGCCGTCTCCGGTGTAAGTGGAGATGAAGTCTGCTTAGTCTGAAACCGCCCTTGCCGGCGGTAGGGGGCAGGACGAGGACCTTTTTTAGTCACAGGCAGGAATCGACATGACGATAGTAGACGAAAGAAAGACAGAGAGGGTAAATAGCACACTGTACAACGTACGACAGAGAAGGACGAACGAGAGTTAAGGGAAGGCTCGTGGAAGGTTACAACCGGTCATCTATATATATATGTGCGTGCTACGATATCTGTAGGAAGAGAACTTGCAAAAGGGTCAAACAGTGAGAGATTCGTACGCAGTAGATTAGCCGCTATCGCGACTATTACTGGTATGATTGCTGTGAATGCGTTTGCAGTGTCGGCATATGCTTTTGTGTTGTCCATCGTATGGTTGCTTGGAGCTGTTTATTCCCGCTTTGGTTTGTTGTCCCGCAAATAGGCATCCGGAAAACGATTACCACGATCCAGCCCATGGGGCAGGAACAAATAGGAGCACCGAAAAAGAGGAAGATTTGAGCGACGGGTGTGATTATACCTTCCATTTTGTACATCACTGTGCTATTGCCAGCAGGACCTGCCTCATCGACAGAACGAATGAAGTATTCACTGGAAAGGGGCTTACGGATGTGACCCAACGGCCGGCTACGGAGGAAACAATGTTTTTCGTCGTTAGGTAGAGTACCGCGTAACATTGTGCCAGAGTAGGGAAGCTTGAGTGCGGAGCCGTTCTATCGTCGAATGCAGAAGTTATAAAAAAGAAGAACAGCCACTCCTCCGAATACGAACAATGTTGACTGCACTCTTTTGTCCTGTTGCTGGCGATGGAGAGACGTGCAAACGTTATAGTAGTCGACTCGATATTGTCCTACGATGGATAGAGGATAATGAACGGGTGGTTTCGATCTGAGTAAAGAATCTAGGGAGTAGCCAGGAACGCTAGCGACCGCTGGAGCAGCAGTTGGCGGGGGAATGAGTGAGCGAGGATACGCTAGATTAGTCATGCACATATTGGTGTACTGGGGCATTGCTAGACAATGAAACACATAACAGTGTAACGTGAAAGCCACGTATGTCATCGTACAGTATGCGGGGAGCTGCGTATGTGTATGTGCATCTATGAATAGCTAAATATACGTACGGTCGTGAGGTAATCATATCGTGCACCGGCATCGAATAGGCATATTCCTACCGAAGCTAGATAAAATAGTCAGTCTTGCCAATAAGATCAATAGCGTCGGAGAAATGAGAGTTAAGACTAGGATTAAGTACGCCTATCATTATTAACAACAAATTCGCAATAAATATGTTTGTAATTAAAATTAATGACGGATCTTATTGCAGGAATGTATAGTATAAAGGATAAAAAGTCTAAAAAAGGACAAACTAAAAAATAAATATACATATATTATTATCCTTACTTAATTTATTCACGTAATAAGCACTTTATCTTATTACTACTATTAATCATTTATAGGCTACTATCGAAGACCTGTAGGCCGCTGATCACATGTCGACCAAATTATCCCGCTATTCAGGACAGCGAGCGGGTAATGATCATCAACAAACCGTTTATCGAGATCTAGATTTTTACAAACACACATAATAATAGCGAAATGTTTATAATCGTTTCATAAACGCGCATAATTAGCAGTGAGACTGCGATAAAGCACCGTTCTAATACTATAGCCCTGAGTTATTCAATAATGTAGAATATGAACAAAGAAATTTGTTTATAAATGTTAAACGCTATGACAATACGCGCATTGGTATTTTTGTTTGACGAGTAGGCAATCTTAAAAATTTCGTTGTATATGAGTATATTGTACAGTATCAGTTCCTAAATATCAAAAAAATCGAAAATAATAACTTAAACGGCTCATACCTTTTTCACAAGAGAACATAGCTTAACATAGCGAGTAGAAGTGATGTTGATTCGTTTAGATGCGCCCTATACTGCGCAATTTTCAGCTGTAACTTGCTATAAGAAATTAAAAAATCTTTAGAAGTACCAACCTGCTTTTAGTTTTTTCTTTGATCATGTCTGCTGTTACGAACTACTGCTACTACTATTACGATTGTTAAATTAGTACCTTTATTTAGTCGCGCCTATCGTGCAGCTTGTGTAAAGTTACCGTCTATATTTTCAATACGGACCGTAGTTGTTTGTAATGTCAGACTTGTTAATTTTATAGCTTCGTTGCAAGAACCATGAATGCCTTTTCAGGAAACAGTTGATGAGTCTAAGGCCAACTGGCTGTTCCTTCTAAAAAGGTACTGCATTGAACGAGCTACGTAGCTACGGTGGATTCAATCAAATTCCGTGAACTTTTTGCCTGAACTTAACGTGCTCGACCTAGTCGATCGTTTACCATCTCCTGTCCTTGATGCTCTGCTTGTACTTCCCGCTATAACATGACGGTGCACCGCGAATAATTATATAGTTTCAACAAAAGGTTATTGTGGACATGGATATGTAGCGCGGTGGATGTCCTGGTAGCAGTTCTGCCAACTGCATGATAAGCGCATACTGATCTGTCATTTTGGCAAACAACTTAGCTTACATTGCCATCTGCTGGAAAAATAATGATGATAATCGACGTACTAATTATCATATCTTCTATCATAGTTTATTTACGTTGTTATGTAAAATACAATGGTTGAAAGTGGCTTCCATTTCGAAGCGATCGTAAGTCAGTCGTACCCGTTCCATTGTACTCACGTAACCACCGAGGGGTTCCGACTAAGTTGTTGAACCGTCGATCTGAATGTATTCTGCATACGGATTGTACACTGTTCTCGGCTTGAGAAGACATGTCGGATTCATTGAATGTATGCATTTTCGCATAAAGGGGAGACTTATTAAGAAGCCACGTAGACTGGTCCTGCATCGCCGGGTTCGTACTGTGTAATAATGCATTAAATTTGCAAATTTACATCTTTGAATTAATAGGTACCGTTGCAAGTAACGGACAGTCCGGTTGCACTTATCCAAGTGATTTTGGTGATGGCACCACGTATTTAGTAAGCCGCCATTATCGAGACTATTTAATAACGAATCGCCATATCGGTTGAATTTTAGGTTCACTTATGGGGTCTAATTTAGGTGCTGCTTCTGCTATGGTTGTTACTGTTGACGTACAATTAACGGCGTGTTGACACACCCACCATCGATTGTGGAAAAAATTCTTCTAACTAAATGTTTTTTCTCTTGGAGAATAAGGATTATTCCTTATTAGTATATAGGATATACTAGCATGTATATGACGTTTATTGCGTACGCTAAATAGGACTTGTGTTAGTGCACATGAGCTTGCTATACTAGTCAGCGTTCCCCGACAGAATGCTTCTAAAAAATTGACGATTCTACACCAGGGATGGAACTTATCAGATGGTGTAATGCTTTAAATATAAAGTTATCAGGATTTTCTTAAATACGTACTGTTTGCCGACCAACTTATTTTTTCCAGGAACTCTCTCAAACGATCGCGTACGGAGTGACTGGTTAAAAAGGAAAGTACATTCTAAGAGTAAACAAATACGACATGATACAACTCTATCGAAGGAATTAAACAAAAAAAAATATCTATTGAAGAAATCCAAATCTATCATTTTAAAAGCATACGAAAAGCGTTCTTCCGTCTCAACCTTTACACAACTTTATAAGGATAGCTTTGACTCATATACAGAGGAACAGCACAAACATCAATAGTATGTGCATTTTTATTCCCTGTTCAACGTATTGCGCTCTATAGATAGAGGACCATAACTCAAAAAATCTAATGAACCTCTCTGGAAGTTAGTAGTCGTATGTAAATGACAAAGATAAACTATTATGCCACATGTTTTTAAGAACCTAGTCAACGATTCAGCAATTTGGGACAATGAGAATGCTAATCAACCGCGGGGGGGGGGGGGCATAGGCAAGTGAATTCTAGCGGGGCAAGGTAACAAGCGTCCTTGTCGCAAAAAGGTATCTCTATAGCAGGTGCGAATGAGACAAAGCCATACTTTTAGAGGTTGCACAGTCACAAGGCCACCGAGACACGTCTAGCGGGTTGCGTAGTCGCGTTCGAAGATATGCCAGGTTCAAAGTCACGAGTCCCGAAATCCCGTTAGAAGACGTATTAATGTTTGCGGTTATGAGAGTTAGTAAGGAACCAGGTGCATGCCTTACACGCTTTTAATAAAAGGAGTTATCTTTTAGATGGTTGGTCACAGAACTTACAAACAGTTTATATTTATTATTATTTCAGATAGTCATGAGTAGAACATACGTTTGTGCCAGCATTCATGCGACTCGTTGTCCTAGGCATGTTAATTGATCACCATATTTTTTTCAACTCGTGTATACTACATATGAGTGTTGCGAAAAGACGACTTGATACAGACGTACCCCTATACGACAAATCTGCCCGAACCCTAATTTTTTTACAATAGAATAATATGATGTTTGAAAATGCCAAGTAAACTTTTGTCGCATATATTTGTCTAGCTCGGGTACAGCGTACTCTGTGCCCATTTGACCCAAAGCTACCTGCAAACTCTGCACACACGTGGAAAATGCCAGTCAAAACATTAACAGAATTCTTCAGTCTCTCTTCGGAGCGAGTCATATTAGATCACTGTTTTGTTATTGTTGTTGTTACTATTATTATAGCTTTCCTGGCGTGTTCTGCCGAACAATTGGTAACTCCCTCGACAGCTCAACAATATGATTACCGGGTAAATGACGGCTTACTATGCGTCAGTTACATTTGTCGTTTCTGTGAACTTTGAGAACAGTTTTTTTGCTATTTCGCAGTTGCTACAATTCTAGAGCTATCGGGTTCTCTGAACGAATTCGGGGTCTGGACATAATCTCTCCTGAACGTGCTTTTTTACTGTCTCAAAAACCGTTACACCATCCTTTACTATAGGCCACAAGGCTACCTGATCACAGACTCCGAACGGCCCTGAAACCCTTATGTAAAGGACGATTTTTTGGCCCAGCCTAGGTTTAACTTGCTCAGAACACACGTGATGATTTGACGACAGCGGACGAGTAGATGGATTGAGAAGTGTGTTAGCAATAACGATATGGTAGTGAAAGGCACCTTGTTTAAAACCTACTTTTTTTACCAATGTAAAACAGTGCTGCCGCGGCGTCCTATTACTATCAAATATAACCCAGTGTGCAAACGAATTGCAAGCATTTGCTGAGAAAGCATAGTCTTATTGCGATAGAAAAGAGCGTTATCGAATATCGCTACCGAGGATAGAATCTAACATTTTTGTTATTAGATCCTAATGAGTCCAGAATATCATTTCTCATGTGTGATCCCCGCGCGGCGCCAATGTCTAGGACACGTATCTCTGTGCACTTGATGCACACATTTGCTGTACAGAGATGACCTTTCCTTTTCCACGAAGCGTGTACAAGTTTTGCAGTTAATAGAACCGTATTAACGGAGAATTGGCCCAAAGGTTGTAAATAGGAACAAGTAAGATCGAAGTAGCTGTGGTCCACAATATTGACCAGTCATGGTAAGCGAATGTGTAGTATATTCATATATATTAAATCATATCCCTATTCCGCTGCTGGTATTTTTGTGCATAGCTTTTCATATATATATATATATATATATATATGCTCGTTGTGTAAAGTTTCTCCTGCACTGGTGTTTAAAATCAGAGCAAGCACTGGCCCGCCTCGCATCATGCTTCGTGTTGCGCTATGTAGGCTTACTTGTGATCTCTACAAGCATTTGCCGGACACACTTCCATTGTGTTCAAAGCGGACTAATGGGTGCTAGCCATTGGCATTTGACGCCGTACGAGTCCGCGACGATAACAGCCGGGGTTACCGTCATCCTGAACATGGTGTCGTTATGATACGATACGTAGCGATCACAAATGTCGAACATATATACGCTCTCTTTCGAATCCTTCTTTTCGGAAAATAGCATGGCATCGGGCTGAACGTGTCCACATAATGGGGTACTTAGCACAGTTCGCTCAAAACGTTCCCACCAGCAAATATCATACAATTTGGGCATATATTGCGTCGCACCACCTGAGTTCAACCGACATTACAGGTTACTTCGCCGCGGTAAAAAAAAAAGTATGGAAAGGTGCTCATGTCGCCGTTTTTTGGATGCTAGTAAAGAATATACTGAACTCGAGCTCAGTGTAAGCCTAGTAGTGACACTCGGTTCCAATAGAAATCGTTTAGCGTTTACGAATTTGGCAAACGTTTCATATACCAATAGATGAAGTAACTGTTTCAGCGAGCCGGCCATTTTTGGGGCGAAGGCACCCGTAAAACTTTGTCTAACTTCGATCTTCGGATCAAAACAAGCCTCACGACTTTTGTTGGTCATTTCACTCTTTTCACGAGACGGTCATACTTCTCAATCTATTACTTGGGTTTTCTCGCGTGGAAGTCCATCAAGAGCGACCCTATCATTTGCTTTCGACCATATTATTAGTCATTCTATCGCTGCAACCAAAGGCAAGCGAACTGGCATAGCTTTGTCGTTGGTTGAAAAGAGTAACCACTTCACTCTACGCTTATATGGCCGTAAACTTGTATTTAAACTACATTATTTGATTTATTACAATATATTACCGAATTTGCAAAATCGCTCTGCGCGTAATCGATCACCCTCATATACCGCATCGTATTTGCCGCTCGTTGTAGGGGATTTTCGAACTTTTTTTCGTGTATTTTATCGTGTACTTGAGAAGAATTTACTCTTTTTCTCACTAAAGGACCCTAAAGCCGTATATCCCATATAATATGAATGATTTCGAATAGGTGTCATTTAAAAGCTAAAATTCAACGGTAGTTAATGTGTTACCATGGTTCAAATGTCCTCATCCAGAATCAAGATACAAATGCTCAGGCCCGTATATTCTAGTGCTGTTTGTGGTCAATACACGTGATCGGGAAGGTCAACCCAGTAATTTTAATGTGAAAGATGCTCACCAATTACAAAAAAAAAATCGATAAAATTACTCCGAAAGTTGAGCAAGACTGACCCATTAATAGCCATGATATCGCCAAGGTGCTAAACATACATCCTTGACTAAATCGGATACAATCAAAACCCGATGCCTCAGTACCACACAGATTAGAGCATAGGTATTCGCTCGATCGTATCTCCATCTGCAAGTTTCTACCCAAAAGCAACGGAGTCTAGCCATTTTAAAGCGGTAGATCACGGGGGATGAAAAATAGAACGTAAACAACAACAATAATGTGCAAAAATGAGAAAGAAACGTGCGCTCTGTAAGTGACAGTGAGATCCAGGCTGGCGCCAGAAAAGCTACATGATAATATGTGTTTTCTGGGGATTGAAAAGCAGTCGTACATTACGAGGCAAAACGATCCATTCGAATCTCCGCTGTCAACAGCTAACAAGACGCTAACAACGAACCATTAGGAAAAATCGATCTGATTTAGTGAACGGTGAAACTTCCGTCTTCCACCATGACAATGCCATTTAGATCAGAAATTATGCCTCCGACGTATAGCCAATACTCTCTGTCCACCCTTGCCAACCATTCGTGTCCTGGCAGAACCTCATCGATCAAAATGGCGCATATTTAACTTATTAACATTATTTTAAAATATAGAAACATAACTATTTCAATTTTGGCATAAAAACAACTGATGCAGTGTCGATAGCCAGGTATTGTACCGCTTAGGTCCGTAGGGGGTGACAGTGGCTTACGCTGCGCGATAGATTTTTTCTTTTGTCCTATATTTATCTTTCACTAATAGTATACCAAAGCCATTCGCTAAATAATGTGAGCGATACGCAAGACATCCATTTACATTTTATCTAGAATTGTCGCTCACAGCTGATCTGTAACAGTAATTAGATGAACTATAGATAACAATACTTATCGGATATTAGGTAAAAATGAATTATAATTAGTAAGTTAGAAGCCTTGATGAGCAATCGAATACATCGTTCCTATATTTAATTCTGCTAAAATCTAATGAAAATATCGCTTATACCTTCGACTTGGACTATCTAAACTATGATCGTACTTAATTTTACTATGAGATTCTCTAATGTGTTTAGTCGGTTGTTTTTGATAGTCGTTGTATGTCGACAGCTAAAAAAAAAAAAACACATGGGCTAGAAATAACGCGGTTTGATGCCTGAACAATAATCTATCGTATATGATTGCTCAAATCAAAAATAATAACAATCAATCCGCTTACCCAGACTAGCTAGCACTACTATTTGTCAAGGCCTGTTGGCTGAGGGATTATGGCCTCGAGGCTTCAGAATCGATGCTTTCGATAAATTCATACCTCGACAGAGATTGCTGCTTACGTATTGGCGGCGTTATCATCGGACGTACAAACTGTTTGATTCTAGATAGAACGTTAAAATATCGATTATGTACTATCAAAACAAAATCTAAATATAATTATTACACCATTGTTAGCTCATAAGTATTTGTGTACTTTTCAGTATATGATTCAATGGATTCAGATATTCGACGTACCTTACTATGTTTGCATTTTTTGGATAAACCTGATTGTCTGTAACAGTGCGATAATCGTGATAAACTTCTATCTATTGTCCAGAGCTCTGCTCCGTTCAAGTTAAATATTGAATGTTAAAGAAGATAAGACACCGCCCATCACTTGAGCCGATGAATCAACGTTTGAAGAGTCCTCGTAACGTTATTGCTACATCACATGTACTCAGTGCACCAAATGAGCCAGCCAGGAGTCGTTCGAAATTCTCAGATCAGATCAAGCGACAGGTCACTAAGCGCATTAACTTTGGCGAGAGTTAAGAGGCGGGGACACAGGACCCCATAACCTGCCCTGAGCTCTCGGTGTATAAAAACGCGCATTTCTGGGCTTCAGATAAATTGTCAAATTCAGCGGTTTGTTGCGTTAAGCAGCATCTGTAGAGCACACACAAACGGAGAAGATAGGTGTGTAATAACAACTTTGTCTATTGTGTTGAGTAGAAGACAGCGCATTGAGGCATAGTATCAATATCATTACAAACAGATCCGGGTATACGATTGAACGATTAATAACTATTATGGAATAATTTAACGAAATTCAAAGAAACAGTGCCGTGTATGCTTAGTTCCAACGATTTAGACTGCATTTAATAGAGAAATCAATTATTATCTAGAGATTTCAGAGTTGTGCAACAGCGTTATAAACTCTCAGCAACAATTCGCTATCCTGAGGGGTGAAGTGTGAGCGACGATCAAAAACTGGAAAAAAAAAGAGGTTTTTACGAGTCTGTAAAATCGTTTTAGCTATTAGGATTAATTGCGCTTCGTGCAACCTAACGGTATTTAATTTTGAAACGTCTTTCGGTATCCTGATGTCTCGAGAAAAATAGTTAGCGATAGCAGGATAATGAATCATTGTATACAATGTGAGTAAAATTGAGGCCTACTTGGGGAAAACGCGCATGATCAAGGACTCAAGTATCGAATACATCCGATTCGGTGAGCAGTACTACGTTTTCCCATACTGTATATTATTATATTGTAGTATATAATCCAAATATAATTGTAATATCAAACTGCAAAACCAGTTGGACAATCTTATGCAAAATACCTTTCTCTGCTATCTGGACGACTTCCATTGAAGTTCGATAGCTTTGTCTTAGCGATACGTCCGTACTCATCGAAGTTTAGCCAAGATAAAGTATATTCAGTGATTTTGTAGTTCGATATCGATTTTCACATACAGAGTGCTAAGTATCTGGCAAACGAAGGCCTTACTAAGCGCTATTTTAGGCGGGTCTGTCTTGTTTACGTAGTCTGTTTTGGTGCCATTCTAACACCGCTACAATTCCATTGATAATAACAGCCGCGAGAACTAGAAAGGGGATCAATGTATTAGATGCACCCAATTATCTTTTACAACTCCTCGTTCCTCTACTCGCATGTACGGCGATCTCTTTCCGTCAATCATCACCTCATCTCCACTGCGTAACCTCAACAGACGGTCGAGTCTTGTTCGAAATGTTCGCGTTCGTGCTCTCGTACAGGCTACCTGGCAGATCAAAAGGAACATACAGACATGCGTATGCGACCTGGAGTATACAGCTCATATACGCCCATTTCAAACTTGAGAACCAAAGACGGAATACGACAACCATGTCTCCCTACCATCCCAATGATCTGACCCGTGGATCCTCTCGTCCATCGGAGCCTGCTGCTGCCGCCGCCGACATCGTCGACCGAAAGCCATCGCGTGTCTCACGTCTATTAGCTTCGAACCACAATCCAAGATATCTCCTCTAGGGCCACAGCCGATCTTCCCTTTAATCCTAATGTACCAACCCACTTCATTGCATTGATATCTATTGATATTGCGCTTTAACATTAGTAATAATAATGGTAATACAGTTAGCACAACGGAATTTTCCTTAGCTCATTTCAGTGGTAGTTGTTATTGTTACTGCTGCTGCCGGAAGAGATAATCGTGAAAGTGACAATAAGGAGACGTATTATTCCTGCCTTCGACCTTTAAACCTGGTCTTGTATTGCAGGTCCTTTTTCGCCCAAAACAATGCCTTACTTGCTCGTCGACGGTGCATGAGCTCTTATGTGGGCCAAATTTCGGTGAATTGAACATCTCTCAAATTGGACATGGCGTGACTTATTGAGCGATCGCTCTCAGGAATAGGGATTCGTAAGGCTAGCACGATGGTCCAGATTTGATTCGAAGTTGTGGCTAGAGAAAATAGCCTATCGAATTTCGAAAATTATATTTCTTTAGGATGTTGATCCGCTGTGGTCGTCAACCCTTATCGATCAAATAAAAAAAAAAGAAAGACAAAGATGGCTAACAACATCCGGCAATAGCATGAAACCAATACTTACTCTCAAGTGCGACTCACATAGCGACCCAGAAACGGATGGCTTGTAACACCCTAGCTTAATGTCGTTGAATGCATCAAAAAAAAAAACACAAAAATAAGACGAGATCCATAAAAAGTAGAAGGTCAATAATCCAGTCGTGGCCAGTAAGCCGAAGAAACCTGGGAAAAGATGAAGCAGCTATCGGTCATGGCTGTGTAAGTACAAAAACAAGAAAAAATTAGATGATCGGCAGAAATTGCCTTTCAAATGTATCCTGATATTTCTATTCGGACATTACACAAAGCTCATTGTTAGCTTCTTACAAACAACTTTGACATTATATTAAATGCATTGCTTTGAATCATTATCCTGAAAAATCCCAAAAGGACCTCTGATGTTGTTAAACATCATCTGGCACGAAGGATTAAAGCTACTAATAGGAAAAATGTCCGAAGCTACAATTTCCAGTAATTGAATGAATTAGAAATATTAAGAAAACTTTATTTTCACATACATTTCTAATTATAAGGCGCACTATTCATTCAATTATTCATCGTCGATAGAAAGCAAATTAGAATTCTCCCAATTTTAAACTGGGTTTTGTATAACTCAAATCGCTCATCGTCTAAGCACATCTTTTCCCTGGTAGTATGCAGATTTATACAGGCCGCTCGCAACGGACCCAAAAAAAAGCAGTTCGTTAACTTTTTATAAACAGTTTTAATTTACTTTGAAAATTGCAGAGCGGACGAACCCCACCTGAATTCGTCCTAACACTAAACCTGACGGCCACTAGCCTAACGGCTCGTTTCCACTTTGTCAAAAAATTACAAGATAAAGAACGTGCCGATGATTGATTTTTTTTTATGCGTTGACGGCATAAACAAACCCGTCAGGCTTGCCTAGACAAAATTCCGATATTATTAGCAGACATCTGAATGACGTACGCCTCACGTGTCGCTAGTTATCAACGAACAAGTCGTGGTAGACAGAGCAGCCTAGTAAGTGAGAAAACCCGTGATATGCATACAGATACTGTTACCATGATTGATCCGTGGAATTGATAAGGCCCTGCACGTTCATGCACAAACGAAGACGTTCCTGCAGTATCCCACGTTTTATTTAAAATCGATTAGCGAAGTCTGTACGTGTTAACAACATAGATACGACCCAAGAATGATGAACATAATCGAAAACAATGCTGAAATATTACCCTTCAGCGTTTTTTGCTAGGGGTCAGAGTTGATAGAAACATTATAACTGCTAATGTTAAAATCATCAGATATTACCTAGATTATAAGTGAGATGTAGAAAAAACAGATAATAATCCAATCTGCCCTGAATAGACAACAAAATGTGCATATAGTTAATGACTGATACGACGTCACAGAATGTGTGTGCTGAAACCATTAGGTTATGTTTTAACATACCAGCGAACAGATAGTGGTGACAAAATTTTTTTTAAATAAAATAACTTATGAACATCGCGATATAAGTTTGGTGCAATGCCTGTAACGCGCAATGAATCGAATAAAATTTTCGTAAGTTTTTTTTTTTCTTTTTCATATGCCGCTTTTCAATGTCATAGAACAACAGCGAGCATCATTGCTTAACAATAATCTGTTTTGATCTATTTTGAACGATCCAATTGAACATGTTTGTACATCTATACAACCATGTACTATACCTTGTATAATTGTGGTTCATATAAACAGTTGATCGATGGTTGTCATGGCATTTACTCCATAAATACACCAAAAAGAAACGCATTAGAGGTGGACCCAACGATGTTCGTATTTGGGCATCTGTCTGCTTGAGCAGTCCATGGCTAGTGGGACACGAGCGAAGAAAAAAATCACTGAAACATTTACAATTAATAGCTCAGGCACGTTCCGCCTTTTGAAATGCATTCAACACTTAGGTACATAGCGGTGCCACTTCGAATATGCGCACCGCTGTGGCTTGCCGCTAAAAAAACTTCAGTTGTTGAAAGGAAGTCGAAATACTAAGGCAATTCTTCATTTTTAGGACATCTGCCGATCGTACGTTTTGCTTTGCCCGCATCCGAAGTATTGACATGACCTAGATTAGTAGAAGAAGTAGGCACCTGTATGAAGTTATAACTAAGTTAGGGGCAGTTTTGGGGATAGGAAGTAAGTACTGCTAATTGGATTTTGACATGTTTAATACAGAACATGCAGTGTGTTTTGTACCTATAGAAATACACGTGCGCGCGTATGCTCATTTGTCAGCAAACACAGATTCGTGAATACGCTACCTCTTATAAAAGCTAGTAAATAGGTAATTTGTTAACCGCTAATTAGACTTAAGGAAATAAGATAATTGCTAGGGTTTTCACTAGACTACTCCAAAGCTACACAATCACATTGACCGATAATCGGCTGCCGTGTCGTTGGAGAATCAAACATAATTATTTCTGATTCTCTCTATTTTCAGGACGACTTAATACGTTTTCCTTTCGATATTTCGTCCCTCGAGTCCTTCGGCCGCCTGTCTTCTATGATGGTGTACACCATACTGCCCCTAGGTAATAAAAAAAAAACTCGAGTAGATCATAAAAAAAAAAGAAAACAATTATCAGAACGATGATTATAGCTAAAGTCACGCGTGACTAGCAATACCTTCACCGTTACATAGAACGACTGAAACCATATGAGACCACGCTGGTCACGATACTATCTATGAGCTTGATAACATGAAGCTAATCTCGGACGCGTTAAAGTTCAGCCAAAAAACGTTTTCGCGTATATAGTTTAGAAAGATATTCCTATAATTCGAGTTGAACATTGGCTGGTCCTTCTCCCTGAAGCTGAAAGTCTTGCAAAAAACCCGATGAAGCCGACAGCTGATATCACAATAAACTCGCAAAGCAACTCATTGGTGGTCTTGCCGATTTCTGAGTGTTTTAACCATTCTGTTAGGGTGCATTTACCTTAAAACGATATCAGTAAAAGTTCTTACAACTCTCTAACCTATACCATACGTTGACATAAGTTTAGAGGTCTCGTTAGGATATCGTATATCATATAACTTTAACAGAAGTTATAGTAGCTCTTCCTTGTCGTCAATGACGCAAAAATACAAGAGCAAGTTTTTCTATATAAACATCAAAACGGCCCATTGTTACGCAACGATAATTGCTTAACAATAAACGCTTTGGTAGAGGTAGCTAAGAGTGGGTTGTCTGCAAACAGTGGTGCGCGAGTGAAGCAAACTGATGCTGTACTAATAGCCGTAGAGTTCGTATTTAAAGGATAAAGCCAGTAGAATAAAAATAAGAGCTAACGAAGATAGATGCTTCTGCCGTGACTTCGAAAGAGTTATAGAAGGGAGGTAATAATGGACGATCTGACTAGGCCTTTCCAATGGCCTAGGGAAATGTCCGAGATTAGGGAACAGAAGGCTGCTACTTTTAAACCAGGTTACACTAATTATAATCACTGAGACACGATTTACTTAGTTTACGCTTTAATGTTACATAGAGAACAATACAAGCATCTAGCTTCTCTCGCTTAGATGTTTGGCGCAACGATACTGCCATTTACAATTGTCAGAGTAGAGGTCGTGTCGATGTTAAACATAGTGCCAATAGACCAAATCGGTTTCGGGTATGGGTTCGTCTTCAGCAACAATGCTCATAATTTGCGACTAGAAAAGCTGGTCCAAACAATAGTACGGGCTTATGCCAAATCGACATATTTGATTTAGCAACAGAGCCGTTGTCGAGCAGACAAATAGATACAACTAGTAGTCATAAATGTATGTAGAGGTGTCACAAAATGATGAGCACTTATACAGTGAGAGTGTCAAATCTGAGAATTTTTTTCACACACGTGTTTACTTTACTTTTTATCTTAATTAATGATTAATTATTCGCCATATAATATCAAGTATATAATTTACTAGAGAATATGGTTAGTATCTTATTTTCAGCAAGATCAGTGTTGCTCGCTGATTTTAGTATAGCTGAAATATGCTCGCAAGTTTTTATTGTGACAAAAAATTACTAAAATATAATTTTTATCAAACGATTGCTACGAAATCGAGTTTGGTGACGCTAGTTAATAGTGGCCTTTTCATAACAAAACAGTGATCATAGGTAATAATATTG
This sequence comes from Varroa jacobsoni, assembly GCF_002532875.2. NCBI lineage: Eukaryota > Metazoa > Arthropoda > Arachnida > Mesostigmata > Varroidae > Varroa > Varroa jacobsoni. Next base: position 201,778 of record NW_019213791.1, on the reverse strand, counting down.
CGGCAATTCACATAAAATTGTTTGCGTTTAAAAGCCACGGCTCTGACAAAATTTTTTTTGCTAGATAGAGCTAAACATAATAACAAAAAAATCGTATTATTTAAACACTTCTGGAAATGTACAAATAGTCAAAGTTCACCCCCAATTTCAGCCCGTCTTGCAATAGATCTTTCACGATAGAATTAATCGTTTACTCGCAAATGTTAGCTTGTACCTTATCTTGTACGATTTGCCTATAGGAGTAGGGTTGTTCGGTATAACCTTCCATATCGGAAAGCCTGATCGAATCTGCATCGATTTCTACCGTTCATCCCGTTGGCACTAATAATAACATCATCACTGCACACGGTACGCCAACTAGATCTTCGATAAACAGATCTATAAGAGACACCGTTCAGGCGATAGCATGAACCTGCCTATAAACCTTATCAAATTCTATGAATCTCACATATGATTGTGTGTTTTTCTTTCTATGAAAATGGAAAATTTTCAGGATTTACGTTATCGCTCTAGGTTTATTTTGTGCGACGCGTATGAAGGTCAAATATACCAGATATATATATATAGTTGATTGCATTTATATGATGTTTAGATTCATTACGGTACAATCTGACTTTTGGGTACCGGTAGGTTTATTTACGAAGTAAAACAATGCTATTCAAATTATTCACTTCATTGTAAGGGTGAGCTGAATCGAAATGGTCGATCGTAGGCTTAGCTCACTTCAGCGCTTGGCTCCTCGCTTCTCCCAAGCTTTCTCTTTTTTTTACTAAGCTACATTATTGTAATACTCACAAGCTTAAATTACTTCGTCGAAAAGCAACAACCACCGATCCCTTCGTGTGTCGCCGAGGACGAGTCGTTCTGCTCGATCCTCCAATAGGTTAACCCTACTGCCACGATAGGTATATTTTTTTTTTTTTAATAGATACGTCAGTTGTGGCAGGACGTGAAATAAAGGCAAAATAGGTTTTAGTGTATACGTATCCGTAATTACCTACTGGTAGTATGTTAAGTATGACTAGATACGAAACGAAACGAAGGCTTGAGGCTCATTAAGATAGATTGTTCTTATGTGGTCGGTTAAATTGGTAAGCGTGTTCGCTCAATTTCGTTGATAAAACTGCGATTATGAATTATGAAGCTGTTGTAACCCTTTTGAATTTTGGCCTAATCATGTAAGTCTGACAATAACGGTATTGGCGACACAACCTAGGAAGTTATTTATTTTGTTATGTCAGTGTGAATATCTTGCATTTCAAGATTGTAGCCCAACTTATAAACGGACCACTCGTTTAGAAACGTACCGAGATATGTGAGATGAAATAAAGCTCTGATAATCTACATAACGTTTTTTTCGCACTTTTACAAAACTTAGAAGCAGCACTTCGTATGGCGCTGTAACGGGCGCCGAACTTACCGCCTCCACCATACTGACGCACCGTCAATAAAACCCTTTTTGCCCTATAGGCTAGTCCATGTCTGTCATTTCCTACAACTCAATACGCGTCTATAGTTTCACGTTCAAAAATGGACCAGTATTGCATTACACGGCTGACCACCTGCTATGGCGTTTCCTGCCACAACGACCACTACATATATATTAGAGCTACTTTTAGAACTGATGGCGGTCCGGTTGGCAGGTTTCTCAGTTCAGACTTTTAATACTGGGTGTCGACCATGTAGCCAGATAGTGCACGGGGACCAGCCCTTGTCTCTCCCCTGAGCCTACCCTTTTCTGTGAAAAGGGAATCGTGACAAGTTTTTGAGGAAGGCTGAATAAACGAAAACAGAGAAAAGAAGATCAAGGAAAAGTGTTAGAACGAAGTTGAGGCCTGGACATTTATAGTAGAATCATACAAACTCTGTGTGCTACTTTTGCTATTTCCATAGTATAGGTATTGCCACAAATTACAACACCTGCCGGTAAACGATATCTCGGTAGCCTAAATATAAACCTGGCTAGCTTCTGGCACATTTAATGTACCATACTCAAAACGTTTTATATACACGTACAAAATATATTGCACGGAAACAAATTCAAGTGGAACTTTCCTTGGCCGTCTTACAAGTTGTGTATCCGATGTATTTTATAGCGGGACATGAACTACCCGGACAAATTACTATTGATAGTAATAAACACTGCCATTACCGGCGGCCAATTCTTTTGTAAATCCTTGAATAGGTCGGCTGACTGTTTAACATGACCGACGACATATATGGTATGCTCAGCAGGCTAACCACATGAACATGATTCAGTTTGGAAACATGTCTAAGAGACAAAATACAGTAGCATTGTCGAGCATGCAGAACGTAATGTATCAGCATGAAATCGATAGAAACCTGTAGCCCAACTGGGTCATGCGGAATGACAGTAGTATTTCAGTTTTTAGAGAAATGCAGTCTATTGCATGTACCCAACCTGTTCGGGGTGTTTGTGGCGTAGTTTCGAAACTTGAATTTTATTTGGGATAAATATATTCTAGTCTAAGTGGGCTGTCTTCTAATTTTTCGATTGCATCGCTTAAAGTGTCCGTGCGCTGATGAGAAATTCCGAAATTAATAGGGCATAACATAGTGTACCCTGATAACCCGAATAGCAGATCCTGTCGTTGGACACAGTCGTGCATAGGTAGTTAGGTTTGCCCTACCGGAAGCGACCCAAGGAACTTCTAATACTCCTTTCGTGCTCGCTCTGCTTGTCGTGATACAATGCATGATTCATTATGAACGTAATAACGTGCGTCAAAACGACCCAGTTAAGCCTAATGTAAGCAGATACTGCCCAATGGAGAGGTAAATATATAACTTAGCATAGCGTTTGTAACTTGTCACGCATGCGCACATATTAGAACCGCTTCCAATAATATTAGTAATTAGCTAATTAAGCTAACCCAAGAGTAATAAAAACGTAAAAGATCTACCCTCTTGATTGCTTTTGAATTTTCAGAATTGTAAGGCATTTGGAGTATGAGCGCGCGATATTTTCTCCCGTATACCTTATAATGATGATGAACCATTATTGCAACATACACACGCAAACGTATGAAGTCTGTATTGTACTGAAACGCGGTTTTAATCGTCTCGAAAATGATAACAGCATAAACGTAGACAATCTAGAAATCAATTAGCAAGTGTGGTTAAATACAGCTTTTTTCTATGCCACAGTATCAGACGAAATGATTTGCTATTAACTAATCCTATTCATTACCTGGCTTCAGGCTTACAGCAACAGCCGGACGATTTAAGTCGCAGCGCCTCTAGGGAGTGGTCAGATGAGATGCGTGATCTCGGAGGAGATAATCCACAGTCAGAGAGCAAAAGCTCGACGGACCTCGCTGAATCCGAGAATCCTCCGCACGACAACTATCAACAATTTCTCAACAAGATATTACCAACTTTCGACAACTCGACAGCTACAAACATCACCACGACAGCTGGCAAAACGGTATTTCTGCCCTGTAACGTACGGCATCTCGCCGATAAAACGGTAAATAGAGGTTTGTTTTAACACACAAACAATTTTTAGGTTGCATTTTTCGTACAATTTAAATCGAAAGAAGAAAATATTTATCCTGTAGAAAACGCACTACGGTATATGGGTGGCGAGAAGTGGTCGTCTATATATATATATATATATAAGCGAAAGTCTCGTTTAAGAAGTAGGTCAAATCTGACTGAGTCAAATCGTTGGTACACTTTTGCGTAAGATCTCTCGCAGTGTTTTAATGGGATATAGGCGAAACCAGCGGAAGGTTGCGCGTGAACAAACAGGAAAGCTTGCTTTTTCGATTAACATAAAGTGTTGGATGCTATTCAAAGGTCTCGTGGATCCGTCGACCAGCGGACGCGCCAGAGGATCTTACGGTTTTAACCGTGGGCCGTTACACGTACACTCACGATCAGCGAATTCGCTCGGTGCATTTAGATAGCTCGGAATCGTGGGTTCTAGAAATCAAATATCCACAACCACGGGACAGTGGCGTGTATGAATGCCAGGTTAGCACCTTGCCGAAGATCAGCCGTTTCATTACACTTAACGTTGTTGGTAAGTTACTACTCCCTCGTGTCAAGCGTCAGGCTGAGATCTGGTAAATTGTGTATATACGTATATAAATAAACAGTACTTCTATTTTTTTATTATAACATTTTACGCTATTAAACTTACTTTTCGATTTTTTTTTCGTATTTTACGTTTGTATATTTTTTCTCTAGGTTTTTTTTTGTTTTTTAGACAACAATTAGTAATAATAGGGCTAATAATAGCAATAATAGAGTTCGTATAATTGTTTCGTGAATCTTCGATTCATCTAGCACAAGCGCAATGCTATATGAGATGACACAGTTTGAGATAAAAGTGAAAATTGTTAAAAATTCTTTGCTTCCAAAGCAGCATTAACAAACGTAACGTTAAAAACAATACTTTGAAATCAGCAACGTTAGCCCTAGCGAATTTAATTAATAATTAACTAAGCGCCAAACGTTTAGCAGTACGAATAAATCACGACCTAATTCATTTTATATATTCCCACATTGCGTATATTGGGTACACAGTGTGCAACGCGTTACCGATTTGTTTTCAATAATTATTGATATTTTGACCGCTTTTATTGGCTGCCAGCAATATATGGTCCTCTCAAATAAAGTTTCCCAACGCAGTTTCTAGATACTTTATACAATGTCCCAACTAATCGTACGCGCACGAGCAACATAGGATGAGGCATGGAGATGTATTTATTTCAGACAGCGCGTTGAATACAGTAAGGGGCTAAAAACAATTTGTTAGATCCTCGGTAAAAAAAAAAGTAGGAGTTTTTATCTATTTTTATGTTAGTTGATATGCTCTATGGCGTGTTGAGCAGAAGAGGTTCGAAGTGCTACTGCTTGCGGTCTAATTCTTAATATAGCTTTCGTTTTCCTTCTTCCGCACTTTTCGCTATTGCAAGTCGAACGGTCTCAGGCGGCTGCAGTTCTTACGTGCTGGGATTATACGTCGCGAGTGGCAGGAGAAAGACTGGTACAAGCGAGACGCTTCGAGAACGCATTGCACGGCGCAAGCAGTCGAGTATAGTGGAAAAAGGGTGGGCTGGTGAAGACGCCACGAAAGCGACTGCTGCATAAAAATGCAATGTGGTCGCGATAAGGGGCCTACCCATCTGCTTATTGGCTAGGTATGTAGCCTAGACATGAACGGCGCCACCAGATCGGGCCACGCGTTACATTTGAACGGCAAGAAAACTACCGATCGGAATGAGCCCGCACGTTGGAACCGAGATGAACCGTGGGTTGGTTTTGAGCAGTCTCCCTTCAGTAGCTCTAAACGTATCTCGGATCTGCGGCTGGTCTACGATCCGTTCAATACATCTGTATAGAAAAACTGCGGCAGCTGGCAAGCCCATTCGCAACCTCCTACCTATTTTTCACTCTCTCATTGCACTAAGTGCAGTCGCCTTTAGATTTTTTTTTAAGAATTTCTGTGCTTCTACTTCGGCTCTTCCGGTAGAGTACAGCGTCTAGCTTTCTGACTACCTAACAAGTTACCACCTCGAACCTTCTCGTTCTCGTTCCGTGCATCTACTTCAGTGACGGCAGCGGCACCTTTGTACATTGTGTATATAATATGCAGCTATTCTTTGTCGAGGCTCTGGGATGTCTGCATTTCTGTACTAGTCGATGTGCACCCAGTCGCGCATTTCACAGGCGCTTCAAACAGGATTGTAACACAAGTTGTTGTTGATGTGTTTTTGTCTTGTGCTGACGTCGGTATACAGTAAGTAGAGCGCGCATCATCGGTGGACCACAGCTGTTCGTCAATGCAGGAAGTAGGTTAAATGTCTCCTGTGTAGTGGATGCGCCTGGCGGCGGGACAGATTTCGTCTTCTGGTCCCATAATAATGGGATATTAAGTTTGGACGCACGACGTGACCAGCTAGCCATAATCCTGAATACTGATCCGTTACGACAACAGACGATCAGCAGCCTGGTGATCCGTTCAGTTCAGACGTCAGATTCGGGCAACTATACCTGTACGCCCTCTAATGCGGAGCAGGATTCGATACAATTAGTTGTGCTTAATAGTAAGTGCACTGCAGTAATCCTCTGTGATACCTAATGGCTTCTAATTCGAGAACTTGAAACGTACGTTCAATATCAACTATTTAATTATGGTGATTGATGAAATTATCATGATGACGCTTAAAATAAACGTTTACGGGACAACGTATTGAGCACAGAGTACTTCAATTGCCTTTACTGGACAACTATAGAAAGATGTACATCCTAAACATCAAGAATCTATGACGACAAAATAGGACCAAGCATGTTATCTTAATAGAAAATACTGTGTTTTATTTCGGTATAGCCTCAAGCCCATGTACTTGGTGCACTGTTCAATAACGTTCATTACTGTTGCAGACGACACGCCCGCTGCGATGCAAGACAGTCTGAGTTCGCAGGGAGCGTGCTCTTGGCTAGTTCACCGGGAGCTTTTGCTCTGGATGTTGGCATTGCCTGTATATCTACTACTGTGACTGCGACAGTGCCACGATCCGCTGCGGCGCCATGTCAAGGGAGCCCAACGACGGCATAGAACAACAGCGAGATATTTCGAAACCGACGCGAGAGGGGTCACGTCTCCAGCATGTACTCATGCGACACAGCGCGAGTCAACCCCTGACAAATGGGGTGGTGGCAACAACAAATCGATAAACGCAAGAGTTCCAAAGCCAGGGGATATTATTGGAGGGGATCAGCTTATTGCAGCGACCTCCTTAACAGGCTCCTCGACACCGTGTCAACTATAACCATTGTCTAATGTCCCTATATAACGGGACGCCGCATCAGGCCTCCACCCGGAGGCTCTATCGACATTCAGCGTGTTACCGTATGTTTGGATTATAGTTGCTATGCAAGTTAAAATACCATTGAAATATGTTGAAGTTAGGTCGGTCTTGAACCTTAAGGAAAGCAGTTCCTTTTTACATTCATTTGGCCACTGTAATAAATTAATTATATATTTCGCCCCAATTTCTTATTTACTGGTGTACGTCTAGCTGTAATCGATCTCAACCTTCTAAACTGGAATTGAATGTGGTAACTTTTTTACACAGATCATTCTACCTAGATCAAGGCCTCTTGCCCTTCATTAACTCATAGCCGTGAAGGCACTTCAGTGGGCAGAAGCAGGACTAGTCTGTCCTACTGGCATTATTTTCTTTTCTTTTACATTTGTTCTACAGGCTTGTAGCTGCTGTCGAAACAACCCAGTTGTGATACATAACTATAGAGACAAAGAACGGGGGATGGAAGGAATCGTTGCTGAAGCCGCTGTCGTAGATAAAGAGGCGGAAGGAGATAGCGAAGCATAATGGTGATTCCGATCAGCGCCAAGACGTGTACAGCACATTGAACAAACCAAGACAACAGAGGTGGGCACAAGGCCAATTAGTAGGATAATAAAAGACGACGAAAAACTTCTAATAAGGGCAATATGGCCAGTGAGAAGAGCCTTCGCTTTTCTCTATGGCGAGATGCAGTTGACGGAAGGCCTTAGATGGTCTCTGGAAATACATACTTTTCTACCAAATAATTGTACTTTCTCTGTAAAAATAGGAATATCCGTGAATAATGGTTATCTTTGATAGTAGATACATTTTGATTGCGATCTCGGTCGCTTTTTCAGTAGGCAGTGTACGTTCTCATGGCTCGTCTCGTGGCGTGGCACTCATTCATTCTGCACATTCTGTATATAGTAGCAGGAGTAGTGGACTGTAATGATTAAGATAATAACAATACAAACAATAATACCAACATAAACAAGTGAAGAAAAACGGAACTAAAGGTAAAGAAGAAACATCGGTGGTTATCAGTAAAGCAAGTAGCTTGGTCTGCCAACCAGTATACTAAATCCATGTAAATAGTTTGCTGGTTTGTTCAGCAAAGATTTTCAGAACGCATGCCGATGCCCACCCTATTAGCTATGTACCGTGAGTATCGCGGATTAACCTGCCGGAAAGCGAAACTTTGTTTTCCGGAACAAGATGGTTTCGCGGTAAATTGCAAAAAAAAAAAATATAAAATGAACATCTGTATCGTGAATAGTATGCCATCAGATCCGTAGAATGTAGGTGATCTCTGCTCAGCAGCGTGGACGTCGATTATATGAATTCCGGGCGAACGTCGTGGGTCCTAAACAACGCTTTTCATGTACTATAAAAAAAATACAGAATTACTTTTTGTTTGTTTGTTTGTTTGTTTGTTTGTTTTTTTATAATGTACAAACATTTAATGACTGAATAGTGATTCAGAACAAATTGCTTAGAGATGCGCTTTTCGCATGAAAATTTATCTAGCTTTTTCTACGAAAAAACACATTATCAGCTATTCGTCATCGATTGTAATTATTTTAATCGTGTTTTCAGTTTCACAGGGAAAAGCAGAGGGCGTTAGGGACAACACATATCGAACAGCATCAATTATAGGGAAAATTTCAAAATATTTAGTAACGATTGTGAGGTGTTCATGCAGTGCTGTCTTTACGCGTCTGACTTATTAGATGAAACGAAAAACTCTACTCAACCTCTTGTTACAAAGAAGTAAAAATCAAGACGTGAAGATTTATTCATTGACAAGATATGGAGATTCAAGAGCCGGTCGTCTGAGTTGACTCTTTGGGATCGCAAGGGAATTTCAGATAAAAGGAATGGTAATGCGGGTAAAAAGGATCCAAAAACGCAGAATTATTTATCAGCATGTCTCTGCCGCATTCAGTGCGCACCGAAACCGTATAGAAAATGTAGGCTTAGCAAAATGTTCTAAAATCTATCGGCTAGACCCTTTACTCTCGGACGCTAGAGTTTTTCATTTGAGTGTGGACCATGCCATCGACTAAAGCCATGGATAACAAGCGCATATTTTGGAAGCAAAGAGAAATCTGTCCTATTGGATTTCAGGACAACAAAGGAAGAGTAAGCATGTCTTGTTTGCTCCTCTACTTGCATGCATCATCATTGAACACCTATAGATAATAACCATAATAAATCGATAGTGAAAGGAGGGCGTCGGCTGCGAATCAGCATGGACACTTCGCAGTATCAACACTATCAGAAATAACCTTTGTTGCTCAACCGCGTCAGGGCCGATCTCGTACAAAACCACTCCAGATTCCGCAAATTAAAGTGAATTCGAGCATTAGAGTGTTGGAAAATCTGATCTGGCAATGACCACCCATTTGCTCGTGAGTCAAAACAAATGAATGATAAATAATCTGAAGGTAAAAATTAAACAATAAAGTACGTAATAAAAGAGCTAATTTTTGTGAAAATCATGAAGAGCGGAAATTTTCTGGTGGTTTCTTACGCAATTGGCGACTTAGGTCATGTTTGTAAATCTTAGCGATTTCTCCACATAACGAACTGTGTATATAAGAAACTTAAAGCAAATGGATAAAAAGAAGTTAACAGTAAAGGTTACTAGAACTGCGATTCATCATGCCGGAGGGATCCGGGTTTCTGTCGCTTAGTAATTGATCAGTATAAACCAGAAATTGAGCAATGACGACGATGATGGCAATAAAACATAAATAATTAGTTTGAATGAAATAATAAAACTAATTAATCTGTGCTTTTTTCTATTCTGGAAAGCTTTTTTAATTAATTTCATCGCATCGTGCTGTAGAAATACGTGCGTGCATAGTAAAATTATTTATTAACCTTCAAAGTTCACAACTGCGTAACATGGACCGACATACCAAAGGGTCTCAGTTCTTACCAATGTATGTTAATCATGATTATATATAATCGCGTGTGGCCTTTAAGAAATCGGGTAGCACTTCAAGACAAAAAAATAAGATGAAAGCAACCATGAGAAATTGTATACGAGCATTGTACACTTGTTGCGTACTTCACCTGACTTTCTTTTTTAATTAGTAGGGCAAATACAATAAAGCTATTAAAGAAAGGCATAAAAATTATGTCGATTCCACTCACGTAACTATGTTAGATAAACAAGTACTGCTATCTCTGTGCCGTATTCGTTGCATTGCGGTTTTGGGTTGGGGGGTTGGGTATTTTTCAATTGAAGTAAAATAAAAAGGTTCAGATTCGTACAGTAAGTATCACAGATCAACCTGCATTGATTAATACGATGTTCCGAAAAAAATAGACAAAAAACCAATAAGAATAATTGAGCGGACGACAAATTGTTCTTTGTTATATTTGTATTAATTTTATTATGCTAACTAACACAGTATATATCAAGCAACTGTTGCAAAACGTTTCAAACTGAAGCTTATTTTGAAAAAGCCTCAACTGTCGAAATTGAGTCTAATAAATAGCTAATCCCAAAACCTCGGAGCCTGACGACAGCCAACCTGAAGAGGTTCGAGGTATATTGTGTCGCACGATAGTCGCGTGGTAAAGCGTGAAAGGGATTTAGATCACTCCAGGCTATGCTTGTAAGTTTTTTTTTTCTATGTAAATATTTTTTAAATCATTTTCGGTAATTATGAGTAACTGTAATACAAATATATTATGAAAGACCTAAACGATGAAAACTACCTCTTGGCCAGCAGCGTTAAGATCAAATTTAGTTTAGTGTATATCAATTATTTTCTATTCTATCGTAGCTTGATAATGCAGCCGCTTTTTGCAGTTGGTAATTGGCAGCTACTCGTATAGTGCAATGGTGACGTATTGATAAACTGGGGACGCGTGAGAAATTCTAGGTTTAAGACACGGTATAGATATGATTTGCTTCATACTGGCGAGCCATCTCAAACCGCATCGGGCCGCCATTTTGTAGGTTGGCTCGATAGGTTAGTGAATATTAAGTGTTGGGAACTATATGAGCTTTTCTCGACGGCTCAGGTATAAACAGGTAGAAGCAACGAAAAACTAGTTGTACATGTAGCTAAAACGTCTGCTATAATCAACAACACCAACGTAGTCAGATCCGAGCAATAAAAGTAGTAACACTCATAAGCATGGATTGTGAAATTAAAACGTCACTTAGAACAATCTATTGTTGAAAATTTGCCGAAATAGGATCTTAACAAATTCGTATTAGAACGTTTTCTGGGGCCGTCACCTGCAAAAGCCAGCTTTTCTTCGCGCACAGGCATGCGTAGTAATCCGCCGCTAACAGAGCCGGCGACCTAAACAGGCCGAATAGTCAGGCGGTTGAATTTAATAAGCAAACTGTTATGACACCTCAAATGCCTGATCGGAAATAAAGTTATTTTGTTGATCTTTGGAATGCTTCTTGTAGGCCATGCGAGCGGACATTGACCGGTCGCTTTGCTGACGACCCTTAGTAACAATGTAATGGGGAGGGCAAAATGCTTCTACTTTTCCCTCTGTCGGAATAAACGAGTGCATGACTCCCACAGCTCTTAGTGCGGGAGCGGGAGCAGCTACTGGTCACTCGTCCGGGTCTATGATATAGTGAAGGATCAGAAGGCATTTGGGTTACACGGCCGATCCGCAAAAATATAAAATTGGTTTCCTAGAGGGAAGCTCAGAGTCGTGCTTGAGATAGATAAATTTTTGCCTACGTTCCAACATGCACGACTACGATACATGCAAGCGTACTTCACTATATTAATGGTTGTATGGAGGGGTCGTAGTATACAAAGCTACCACTATTTAGCTCAATTGCTCAATTACGCAAACTTTCGTCCGGAGTCAACAGCGAAGTGTGCATGCAAAACTTCGCGCAAAAACTACTTACAAGGTCACCCGTTATTTTTATATACATGTGAGTAACCTAACGTAAATTATTATTCGCGTTTAACAATTTATGTACTAACGTCATGTCTAACTTACTGTAGATAATATAAGTTGAGGATTAGGCAGATTTTTCTTTCACTATAGCCAACTGCAACGTTTGATTGGCATAAGTTTGATATGGGCAGGGTACGTGATTACTTCTAAACATCTAATCCCTAATCGTCAAGTAACGTTCTGCTGTATGTCCATAAGTATACTTAAGGACAATTTGACAATTGACGTCAAGGAATTCAGTTTTTTTTTTGTCATTTCTAATGGCGGATCTGTTGTCAGGTCCTGACTAAGTGTGAGGCTCGTCCACATATTGTCATCATTACACTAGTAAACTAAACGAATCGAGGTGATTGTAAATGGAAACTGTGTCGTATCTAATGTTGATGCCCAGTGGGTCGGAGCGGTCTATGGAACTGCACAGGAACCATGGGAACCCTGTAGGCGTTATAAATCGAATAGGGTCCAAGGTTTGCTTGCTTTTAATTTGCTCATTTTATAGTTTAATTTTATACGATACGTCTCGTGGCCATCTCTGTGATCTAGTATACACCATTTTCTACCTAGTGTTGAACATGATTATATGCAATCAAGCCCAGGAAGTGTGGCAACGTGAACTATAATTTTTTAAATACGTAGTAAATAATCGAGACACAGCAAGAAAAACCTAGTCATTATTTATTTTGTCATATAGCTTGTATATAAGCGACATGGGCATTATGAGACCTTATTAAAAAATATGTTACGATATTTTTAAATATAAAATAGTTTTTTGCATAATGCTTATCATAGACAGCTATCACTGCACCGTTTCCCTTTGCGCCACGCTATAAACGAGGGCCTTCTTGAAAAGAACTTTACATGATATGTTGCTAACGAAGATTCATGCAGCGGACAAAGCGCAGCTTTCATTTAGTCAGTCGTACAATCCACTGGCATGTTCAGCATGGCTAAGGCCACTATTGTATAGTGAACTACTTTTCTGGGCGGCTTTCCCTACGTTTTGCGGTGGTAAAGAACTTTGGGTCGGTCTCGGCTATTGGGTCCTCCTGTCGTCGAATCAACTAAAGGTTGGGGGGCGTTTTTCGGTAGGCCAAACTGGCGACTGAAGATATTTAACAAATAGCGACATATCCTCTAGTGAGTACATGGAGCGATTATGGCAGGACGTACGCAGGTTCGGGTTCTTTCTAAAAATGCAGGCTTCGCTCGCTCTAACTTACACATTTTGGCTGCGCTAAGATCTTCTCAGATGATTTGGGAATAGAAGACGTTTGGACTTGGTACACAGAAAGCGTGTCCTTATACTTAGGGAGAAAATACGACAGCTACCAGAGCCCTTCCAACCAAGTCCTTGACAGAGCAACAAAGAATGAGCTCAGTGCAATATGCTTGTGTATCTAATAGCATTTCGACTTAGTTGTTAACATACGCTTTCTATGCTAAGTAACTGCATTTAAAGTATTGGCCAGCTTAAGAGCTGCATCTGGAAAAATGCAAATGGGCTCGTCTCTTGTTTATCGAGTCCAAACCAAGAAGAGTACGATATTTGCGCTGCTGTTCGCGCGCCGTTATTTTGTCTTTATATTTTACTGAAGGGGGTTTTATTTAACTGACGGTTTGCCTCAACTGTCGGGCTGATTTAGATGAAAATGGATTAACGTAATTGGAAAAGGGCCAAGGTTTCCGCAAATTGTTGTAAAGATGAACCAGCCAAGAGTGCCTTAAGAATATGAGACTTTCCGCGCATCCTCACAATTTGTTTCCTATGCCTATATTATTTTATAAACTTGTAGGGACAAAATAGTTCTGCCTGCAGGTTGCTACTTGTTGCTGACCTCCAACGAGCATCCGAAAAGCTTGAAAGATCTGTAATTGTTATGTTCTGCACAGCTTAAACGATATATCTGTAATAGTTCCCATAGCTATAGGACCACTTTAGGAATCTATACAACAAAATGGCCTAGTAGCATGTTTGTGCCTTTAATATACCATTGTTGTCGTTTTACTACAACCAGTAACTACGTGTATCATACACATATCACACAATGTTTTTTGCTTCTTATCTGATTGATGATCCTCTTAGGCGGATCAGAAGGAAATGGTAAACTACATATAATACGGCGCTGTTATGCTGGACGCTCGTATATTGCTTGCTTTGCTCTCTTTTTTTGCGGTTTTTTATAAGCTTTCGGTCAATGCTAGTTGCTTCTTCTTAATTTACTTAAGACATCATTTTCCCTTTTGTCACTCTGTCCGTCAGTTACGCATCATTAACATTACCGGCTTAAGGAAACAGAAAGTCAGATGAGCAAACAAAAACGCTAGGGCAGCATCGACGAAAGCAAGAAGGAGGGAATGTCTTCGAAACACAGAAGGATTTCTATCTATCTGTCGCCTTTACCTTTTTACTTTCCCATGCCAGACGGCGAGGTCTACGCTCAACCCCTACGAGTGCTTATAACAACAGGCTTATTCTAATGCAAATAACTTCCTCTTAACGGGAACGAATTCTAAATATTTGAGTTAATCAATCAGACGTACAACATAAAGTTGCGACATCTTCTGATGAAAAACTTGACGATTCTAAGATAAAAAGTGTTAGGATTTATATTGTACTTTTATAGCCTTGTTACATGTTAATTGCGCAGCGCGAACTCAATGATTTTGACGCTGGGGCAATTTAGCCTTTTCTTACTCAACCGAAATAGACTTCGCCTTCTGCATGCCAGTGGGTATGACACAATGAATTTTAATTTTTATAATATTCAGTGACTTTCTGTTTAGTGACAATGTGCACCGTCATTATTATTTACGATCTCTTGTCGTCTGGATAACAATTGACTTAACATCTGACCACTGATCCAACTAGCTGCTTGTGATTGCAGAAGATTCGTTTCCATAGTAAGTTACAACTTGGCGCATGAGCCGTGGACGCAATGTTCCAACGTGGAAGCATACATACTACCCCATTTCTGAGCTTCGCTCAAATTATTCGTAGCTCACTCGTATAATTTTTTATTTTAATAACTGCATCCAGGTGAACAAGCATGGCATTTTCACGTTCAAAATTGGGCGCCAAAATTGAGTTCTAAGACCTGCGCACTTTGAGATGACGCGGCGTCTTCTTGATTATTCTTTTTCGCAGGATATCGTGCACGAATTAATTTTCAAATTCGGAATTTCTCGAACGAACGGCGCACGATGTCTCTAGCATTCGAATTTTTATCAAGTACAAAGTTTTGTACAGCAAGTGGTTTCTACAAATCTTCTCCCTTGCATGCCTCACTGCAACTCGTTTGCCCGAGTGGCGATATCCAAGTGGAAGGCTTCAGAAATCGAAAAGTATAATTATAGTTAGAGAAGCATAATAATAATAATAATTTTCGATTTCTGTTAACTGCTGTGGGCGTTATTTTGACATAAGAAGTTTACGTATGGTACGTTCGATCAAAAAATCAATCATATTAATGCCGTTAAAAATTCCCAAGTAGATGTTACATCAATTGGAGATAACTTCCAGGTGGACAAAAAATGGTGGTGTTCGAATTAATTTCGAACAAATAGTAAAATGTTAACGTAACGGTAGTTGTAAGAGTAGTTAAGATGCATTAATATATGTAATCAACACTAAAAAATG
The DNA here is from genome assembly GCF_002532875.2 of Varroa jacobsoni. NCBI lineage: Eukaryota > Metazoa > Arthropoda > Arachnida > Mesostigmata > Varroidae > Varroa > Varroa jacobsoni. The sequence goes on along the minus strand of NW_019213791.1, from coordinate 186,361 downwards.
ACAAGGTAAACGATCTTAACTGTGCGATTTCAAGATTTTCTAATTATCTACTTAGGTTGTAAGAAAATTTTGAATTATACAAATGTCTTACCTACTATAAACACTACTTTGGAAAATCAAAATGTTATAAACAACATATTAGTATGTAGTATTTATTAGTAATTGTTGGATGTGGCAACCTCTACATGGTTTAGCTGCTCTACTGGTTCGCTGAACCACTTATTGCAGTTTTACCGACCTAGCGAGTTCATTGGGCAGATTATAAGCTTTGATTGGAAAAATAGGTATTTCCCTTTATTAACTACTGTTATAGTGGGAAAAGTCCCTAAAGATGAATATTACATCGCAGTTTTCATCATTACAGACTGTATTCAGTCACAATTCAAATATGATTTTTTCATACTAAATCATCTATCTCTCAATAGAAATAAATGATCGTTTGAGTATCAACCGCGTAAAGCCTGAGAAATTCGTTAGCTAGACAGATACTAGTATACATAGATACTAGGCCAAAAAGCTTGATGCTCGATTCATCGGTAGCTTGACATGCTACCGACGAATGTTGGTTCAGTTAGAAAAAGTTTAGCGAACTTGCCCTCGAGATAGTTCGCATCACGAGAAACTTTAATTGGTATTCAAAGTATTGTGCCATTGGAAAATGTCTAGCTGTTTTTTTTCTTACTACGAAGCCGATAGTTTTTGGTGTCACTTGAGTTTTCTGGAATTGTGAAGGCTATAGCAATAAAGTAGACGTTTGTTCGAAGATGATTAAGCTATCGCTAGTGAAAGAGATTCTGGAAAGTATGTACAGTTACTGGCTTTTTCAGTTGAACAGATAGTCGAGAGTCCACCGCTACCTAAAAGACAGGAAATTAGAATTCTTCCGGGAAAAGCCCCCTTTTGTTCAGGGTTTCTGAAGAATATTACCTTAAGGGTTGCATATATATCTGCATATACGATTGGGAAAACTCATATTAAAAAACGATCGCTAGAGGCTAAAATATGGTTACATTTAGTACTAGAATATTATATAAAACTATTGAAATTGTTGTGAAGTCATTTTTTAAAGTTTGCATACATTTAGGTCACATTTAGGTTATGACATTTAGGTCATAGGCAGTTCTTAGACAGTGTTGGCGACGAAAGGCGACAGGTCGGCAGAAGATTGGTAAGTATATCAGGTGAGATATGCGCTTGCTACACACTAACTAAGCAAAATGCGCAAAGTACTGACTGATCATCATAGAAACGCTTTGGACTTGATATGACACAAAATGACTGATACCATACGTAGCATGAGCTTGCCTCATTGACCACTTGGAAACTGAAACCATTTGGTCTGACTAGCAAAGAATAAAAGCACGCTTTAGTTAAGAAAATATTGCTTAATTTATGCCTTTCGAAGTAGGGGGGCACTACTGGTCTTTTAGTCGCAGTAACTGAATTAACGTCTGTCCCTTCAACGAACTGGACAATCTTGTGGGTGGAAAAGGCTAATGCCGAAAAGAAAACAGGTTGACGAAAAACGTAGCGCAACGTTTCTTGTTATGTCATCTCTATAACCTTCTAGCAGGACAGGGAGAAGCTACGGTAGAATTGTTAGGGTTTCATATATAATTGTAAAACCTTCGTTGTAAATATGGTGACTGAACCCGTCACGAAAAAGGCTGCCCTATGCAGGAAAGGGCCGAAATACTTTATTTATTTTAATTAATCTTTATTATTTATTTTAATTAATATTAACGAGTCAAGTTAGTTCCATTATAATGTCAACCTTGAAATAGGCTTTTCAGTTCACACATGATGATCTGCGACTACAGATTTTGCTTTCTAATATCTCTTGTTATTAGGAACACCGTGTGAGCGCCATTGTCGGGACAGAGCGTAGTTATAGTTAGCGTCATTTTCATGAAGGTACGGTTTTCCTTTCGCTGATTTGTCTGGAATGCGAAACTGTTTAAATAGACCGGATGGCTGGGGTAAATGGCAGCGCCAAGGCCAACGCGTCAAATTTTAAAGGATATGCCAGGAGCTTAGGTCAGTTCTACGGAAACTTTAAGGTCGGACATTACTGGACCAACAAACTGGCAAATCCGCTACGGATCCGCAATCATAGTAGGAAGTGGTAGTACTGCCCACGGGGTGTCGTTGCCACAAACAAACTTATCGGCCTATATAGCCAAGGGTCTTCCACATGCTCGTGGTTCAAGGGGCTTATGCCGTCCATACGCGACTCGGCCTGTCAATCGGTGACTCGGTGAGTTCGCGAAGTACGATGACAGATGAAAATCGTAGTCCATTCTCGTTTTCGAAATACGATTTGTGTAGTCTGAGAATATAGTCCAGTGTAGATCACTTAACGACTAGCCCAGACGGTACATGACTTGAGAGTATATACGTATATACGCACGGGCAGAGCACTGCGTAGAAGGAATTGATGCTGCTCTTCACAGTTATAAATCGCATCACATACATCGCTAGTAAGTATATTGGCGTGCAGCTAAAGCTGACAATATGGTTCGAGCAGTATATCTGAGTGACGCGTATCAGTAGTCCAGCAAGAGATAGGTATATATTATACCATACGAGGTAAATGTGTTTCCTGGGTTGTCCGTGTGATAATAGCATAATATCGGTCTTTCTTACGAAGCGTGCGGGAAAGCCGAGACGAGTTCATTACATGTAGTGTCCCATATACTTTGTTTTGCAATTCGAATGATTGTGGTTTTTATTTTGCATACAATTAATATCTCACTCAATGTATAACTTTTTCCCCTTAATGCAGATGTCCAGAATCGTTACTATTCTGGTTATTATATCCTATTAACAACGATAGGCTACTAATTCACAAGCGTCAACGAAGGCGTCATTTGGTGTACTCAACTGGGAGTGTCATTAGTTTTTTTTTTTTTTTTTACCATAGACGAAGGTATCCCTATAAGAAAGGACCTGTTCGCCTCAGGTTTAGGACACGAGCAGAATATTTTATGAAGCGTTTTCATCTAACCCATCTGTTTCAACTATCCCCAGCAACTTATGCTCGTACACCTCAATAAAGGTGTTCAACTGCTAATGAAAATGCTATTCGCCATTTTCATTAAGGTACATCCGAATGAGATCCTAGAGTAGGTTCAAGTAATCGGCGTTAGTCATCGTACTGTTACATAGTCCGAATAATTTTTCACTCGACTGAAAAATTTAAATGGTACTTCTGGGTAACACGTGGATTAAATTTGCGTTAACATTATCAGCAGTTACGTCAACTAATTGTGCTTTCTAGTTCAGGGCAAAATTGTTTGACAACTGGCCATCCTGTTCGTATTTTACCAGCTACCATTTACAAAATGTCCTTTTTTTCTCAATCCGAATAATTTTCATTAATAGCATATACGACTGTTTGAACGTAACTTTTCCATTTCCAACGTTCGAACATGCTATTTGACGCCGAGCTCGTAACTTAATTTTCTTATAGATTTTTGTTGAGGAATGTTTTGCTCTAATTTTTCAGTACCCCTTTTTGGCTGGTGAACATCGTTCTTGATTTTCCAGAACGTTATCTATGAATCCCCTGAACAGTTCCATCCACTTTAAACTTATATTCTATTCCACTAATTTTCAGTCACGTCAATAGATCTGCCTGAGCCGCTGGTCAGTTTTCAAATTTCCAGTAGTACATTAAAACATATTTTCTATGCTTAAAAACTAATCTCGTACCGTCTATTATTTCCAACTAATTACATCCTAAAAAGAAAGAACAATAAGAAGGTTATGACCCCTTATATATTTTTTGACACATTCTGGATCTTTTGATTTCGATAGTCCTAAGTCAATCGGCGACCTTCGAACTATGAGCGCTAAGTGTATAGCTTATACCGTATTTCGAAATGTTTTTTTTTCGAATTTGATTTTTTTATTGTATAAATTCAACGCTTTTTTGTCGCGATTCGACGAGTTACACTGTTTAAGTAAGGATCTTTTCAATGACTTAAATTGCAGTACGGTAGAAACTATTAGGCATCAACTTGGTCTCTGCTCTATATCTGGTGCCAGTTAACGTGAGATTATTTGCAGAAAAGTAGCTTTTGTTTTTAATAAAGTTAAACGTTATTAGTGCGCATGATGGCGAAGCATCTCTTTCAGCTGCTGTGGTTTCTCCACATCTATCTCCAACCTTCCGTGAGTGCTTTTCTATTGCCACTAACCCAAAATTTAATGGTTCACTAAATTTCCACGCTCTCGCAACCTCTACCCGTATTCTTTTCCCTTTTCCTACCAATCTTCCTAAAGAAGCCAGTTAAACAAAACTGTCAAGTGCCTCACGCGGGGTAATCATGTAGTACTGAATGGTATGCCGCTGATATTTTTCGCTCAGTACAAGAATTTAGAATTGTACAAGGAGCTGCAAAGAACGTACGCTGGATAATAATGGAGCTTTTGAGGATGAGGATGCCTGCAGACAGCGACTATGTCCACGAGTATAACTGCGAAGAGACCGTATTACCTGAGAACGATCAAGTACTTCAGCGCTTCGCTTTACCGGAGTGCGACTCAAGTGCACTTTGTCCTGCGTATGCTGAACCTGGCACTATTCTCACCGTTGACTGGGTTTGCTAATAACACTGCCACACTGTTAGCTTGCAGCAGCGCCGGTCAGCGACTATTTAGTTCGCCCTGTTACCTGAACCACCCCACCCATCTTACGATTACTGCTACCCCTATTCGCGTCTAGGACCAACCACGAGCAGTAGTGAACCAGAGAGCAACTAACGTAACATTAGCGCTGCTCGCGCTCATTAAAGCTCACGGCCGTCGTCGCCAATACGTTCACCCAGGCGGTGGTTCTCGCGAGCAGGAATCAGCATAGCGAGGAGCTTGCCTTTATTTTACTCACCACTAAGTTTCATAATAGCACCTATCTTCCGTATTCCCTGAGCTCAGCTACTTAATTTTGCTACAACTTCCTCCGTGTCTCATGGTCAGCGGCACAGTAGTCACTAGTGGGCTTACACCCGCGAAGGCAGACTCTGGTCGTGCACCGATTCGGATCCATTAAAAGTGTTCGGGAAGGACCAAAGGAAGTGATGAAGAGCAAATCGAGGAAAATTAACTGCTGACGCCCCGTACTGATAACTTATATTGCAAGCCGAACCTCATCGTTTGGCAGAAAAGTGTTGTAGTGATAGCTCAGAACCCGGTTCTTAGCTTCGTCTTTTATATCCCTACTCTCCCCAATTATCAAAGCTGGTTGAGCACTTTTTCGGCAAGTGCTCCGTGTCTAGTATATACAGCATTCCAACAAACTATGTTATATGTTTCGCTGTAATTACCTGGACAAATGACTTGAAGTACGATCTTAAAATGATGGAAAAAGAAACATATGTATACTCATGCGGGAATGCTGTTTATTTTCTATCCACACAAATAGGCTCGATGATGTCTAAGGGTGTGCGTCGATAACGTTTAGACAAAACACTGCGGCATCTCCCGTACCCTCATTTACCTTCTTATTGGGTCCAATCCTTAGAGTTCGTTTGTAAGATCGGGCATACCGTTTCTTATGTTTAATAGGTAGATTTCCACGTACCTGCTATTGCAGTCTTACCTGGATCGCTGTTCCTCTGCTCGACTCAATGGCAAACTGATGACACTTACTATGATTTCGGCCTTCCTCATCGGATCCATCCAAGTGCCGTCTTAAGCATCCGCATGAAGCAACCGTTTGTCCCGCATCCCAATTCAAGAGTGGTAAGTGTAAAGGGTGACCATAACATCGATGCAGTGATGGTAGTGGTCGAAGTGTCGGTGCGTATGACTGTGACGGTTATGGTACTCGCGGTTGTGCCGAAGCAATTCCAGCTGGCCTCCAATATCTAAGTGTCGAGAATAGCAGCTCTATAGACAATCGCAATATAATGGCTCTTACATTTAGTATATCAATTGTCTGCGCCACAAACTTCCTTCTGCCTGAAATAGGTACCATTGTTAGTTCTGTGGTTGCGAAAAAGAAAGCAGTGGTTGTCCAGGCAACTCATAGCTTCTAATTTTAGTAAGTCCTTTATGTTTTGTAAAATATACCCACGTCTATTGGTGATCAATGTTTTACCTTCATGTGAGTCAACTGTGAGATCGTGAGGTGTACAAGCGGGTTGGACGCATCGTTACTCGTTGAAGCATACGGTAACTTCTATTTCTGTAATGAATTCTTTCTCGTGCTTGAACATTTGTCAATGGGAAGAAAGCTTGGCGTACATACTGTTCGAAAATAGTACCATATACGTTTCCTCTAGTGATTTCGTGATGTTTCTGCTTAAAGCCGTATTATTATGTATATACTATCTTGCAGGGCGTAAAGGTCACCTCAATGTCCCAACTATCATAAAGCAATAACAGCATTATATTAAGAATGGCGGAATGGCCTGTATCAAATTGGTTATTACGTCTGGCCGTATGGTTTTTTAAGAGAATATTTAGAGCTGTTTCAATGCGGAAAAAACTTGAATAGCTAAAATGGATGTGTGGATCACTGGTTTCAAAGTATTTCCGACTCTCATAAACACGAGTACTTTGGGCCATTTCGAACGAGGTTTTCGCGATACTGTCCACGGTGTGTTATCATGGTTTGTCTGAGGCAGTTTGGCAATTGACTTCGATCATTTAGATGAAATTTTAGAGAAGGATGAGAACTATGATAAGTTAGGATAGTTAGGAGATAGTTCGAATACTTTATAAAGTACTCATGCTTGAAATTCTTTGAGTTCAAACATTGGGTCTAAACCCACGCATAATACACACTGATGCCATTTAGCAAAATGCAACGAAATTACCGTATATACGTACAGGAGAAGAATTAAAAATTAGGAGATGATAGCCTTAACAGAATAAAGTCCATTTGTCTAGGCCAAACGTCACATTCATCGGCTCACATTAGGCCGACATCCTTCTGTTGGACCCAGTCGTATGTCAATAGCATTTTTACAGTCCTTTCTATTAAAAAAAAAAACAAAGACTATCACCATATTTTGCTGAAAATCAAGCAAACTCTTCATACTATATTGATAGAATCCAAACTGCATTTATTATTTATTATATATATTTATTTTATTATTTATTAATATTAATATATAATATATATATAATAATATATAATAATAAATAAAATATTAATATATATATTTATTATTATATATTTATTATATATATATATATATATATTTATTATCTACGGCATTTTCATAAAAAAAAATAGTTCTTCCTTAACTGATTAATGAAAAATGCATCAGTTTTGTATTTATCTAATTGCGAATAGTACTCTGATCACTAATTTAAACATAGTTACAGTGTTTGAATTCGTTAAATTACGTTATTAAATTAAAAGGAACATTAAATTAATAGAGTAAGCATAAGGGGTACAGTGTTATTCTTAAATAAAATTCTTGTTATTCTTAAAATAAAAATAATGATTCTTAGTATATGAGTGGCTTTTCTCTGTGGTGCTTTAAATGCATTGATCGTTAACATACTTTCGAATAGGTTGTGATCTTCGTATCTTATACAATTGGGTTTGTCTAAAACCATGCAATCTATAACTGAGTCCATTTGAACGTAGCAGCATATTCGGTTTACGGTTTACGGATTACGGTTACACATCTATCCCAGAGAAAATAAACAACATCAGGAGGTCTAACGCCTTACCTAAGAGAAGACTTTTTAGAGGTACACCTCATGCGATCAACCTATTATGACGAGTTTTCAATAATGCTTATTGTAAATAACAGGCTGATGATAGACGCTAAGTAGACAACACGTAAGCAAATATGGTGGCAAAAAGACGATTCCAGCATCCACCGGATACCCATAAAATACACAAAGTATTACAGTAAATGGGTAGAAAAGAGCAATAAAGTTTTCCTTTACGTGACACTTGGTCGTTGCTTATCAAAATTTAAAAATGGGTAGGTTTGTATGTTTCAAGTCGCCTTTAGATACACCTACACACTATAATAAAATGGCGGAAGATTATAATGACTATAACTCGTTCAGAGTCAATCCTGAAGATATACGCACTATGATCGTACTGATTTTTAAACTAGCGGGTCCTATATTCGAATACTTCAGAGTGAAAGCCTCGCCAAGATCGTGACCGTTTATAGCAGCGGTCTGTGCATTGGAGAAGGTGCATCGCTCTACACAGCCATGTATGACATAATTATCTTCAACATGAGGTTGGTATTGGCCTCGTTGCCTTAGTTGCAGGCCCAAAATGTCTGGACTCCTTTGCTTAATTAGACGATTTCGGTACACGCACGTTAGCTCACGTCACATCGCTGAGAAACACCCCCGAGGCCGTCACAAAAAGTTCATTAAAGCAAAACCCGCATCGTTGCTCTTACCGCTAACGTGTACGTCGAAGAAATTTAGCAAAGTAGAACAATAAAATATGCCTTATAGAAATATGCCTTATTTCAGCTAGTTAATCATTTAGTTGACGTTCCGTTTAGTTAACATCGATCCTAAAGAGATTAGCTAAGCATTTTCTCTGTGCGAAGCGTAAAAAGGCGATATCCACTGCTACGGCAAGGGGACAGTTAATTGCATGTTCGTACTATCGTTGAAACCAGATTAGACTGTATATTGTGTATGCCGTAAAAAACAGGCGCATAGATATACCAAACGATATTTTACCTCATATTTATTATATTGTTTACATCTTCGAAACGGTAACCTGTGTTTGGTTAACTGCGAGATGCGAATTGGGCCATGCGTGTCCTTATCCTATAAAAGAATTTCCACGCCAGGCCTAGTATTCGAAAGTAGGGAAGTTAGGACCCTATTCGCAGCATAAAGCTCTAGGTCGTCGAAGAAACGTAATTATTTGTCTAGTAAATCATTGGGCTTTCCTTTTGACTTAACATCAGTAGGGTTCTAAATTACCTAAATAATGGTTAAAAGATAAAGGATGAGAAAAATTAAGAAAAAAAAAGACTAACCAGCTTAAGGCGTGGGTTTGGGAGCTGACACATGTTGCCACCTGTCGACTTTTGACACTATGCTTGAACATTAAATGGATACTTACGGATCAGACATCAACACGAAATTAACAAATGTGTAGAATTATTTGCATTATACAATGTATTTTTATAAGATGCATAAATGTTTGAAGTCTCGCCTACTACTTGCTGTTAGAGAGTGCTTAAGGCGGCTGACCTCCAGCCTTTTCTCGAACCTAGGCCAATTCAGCAGGCGAACGCGTTATGACTACTCCGTCATGAAGTCATACAATAGAAACTGCATACACACCGAGTTCTTTATGCGATAAAAAGAGGCTTCTGACTTATTGTAACAAGTAATTCATTGCTAATGGGTATCTCATACTAACGTAACATTTTTGTTGTCGTATAGTGAGTTCAGACAGTGACAAATCATATGAGATACATCAATTCAGTCGTGACGAACGGTGCCCCAGACCAAGCATTAAATATATCTAAATAAACGTCATTTAAAGCTTAGTAACGAATTTTATGCCTACGTAACTTATTTGTATAGATGTTTATTTTATATATCTTTGTTAAGTATGCAAAAAAAAAGTGTTGTTATTGTAAGTGGCACGTTTTCATATATCTAAAGCTTATCGCTCCCTCCGATAGCGCTAGAGCAAATATCGCTTCGTGAGTTACCCCCAAGTTGTACCTCGTTTGCTATTCGACTGCAGTTAACTCAATTAGAGATGTTGTCCAAGCCTTTCTGCCAAACGATCTTGGAGGACTTTTGGTCGGCTTAACATATCAGCAGCGTCAGACTTTAACTCTGCATAAGATTACGGTCACAGACAAAAGGCTATTAACAATACTTTGCGCGAAAGAGACGATCTAGCTTTTTGCTATTTGGTTAATCTCTGGTGGCACACGACGGTTTGATGACTGCCAGCTGGCCTTCAGAAGAGTGCAGAGCACCTCCCCCAGAGTGGTTCCTTCTCTGCCACAAGAATAAGTTCGCCGCTTTCATGGCTAGGTGACCGCTGAGAATCAAGTAGCATTTTAACAGCATGGTGATAATTTTACCCCCGTGATGAATCCGATTTGCGATTGTCCTTCAATGAACACCAATTACATCTGGGTGCAAGAAGTATATTGAGAATATTCGACAGACTGATATACCCCGCTAAATGGAACAGATCGGGCTTTATTATCGTGAACAATCAATTAAGTGGAAATTATTGATACCGTAACTTAGCACCTTTCAGAAGCATTATATATATATTTAGATTTTGAGCAGAGCATGCTACCGTGCGTAAGCACACAAGTTGGCTGTTTTGACTTATTCCATTTCAGTGTCCTTTTATACTACAAGTTACGATCTGTTAATCAGATGATGGGTCCAAAGATTGTTTGGTGGAGGCAAATGACGATACGTTGAATGACTAGATAAACTGTATCTCTCTTAACGTTAGTGAACATTGTGAAGAATTAATAAAAACAACTATTATATCAAATATATAGCAATCAGCTAATACGTAGTATGCCTGCTGGCTAGCCGCATGATCGATATCAGGCGCTTGATTTATGTGTAATATCTTTGATACGCAAACTGTTTATAATAGAGCTACATTGTTTCTGCCTATCCTTCAAAAGAGCTGCGAATCCGCTTATGAAAAAATATTGAAAATTATATTTATAAATTAGTTACGTAGCGTTTGTTGAGCCCCGATATCCTGAACCCCCAATCGGCTAAGCGGGATCACCAACATGAGAAAGATAGAAATTAAACGTTGGATAAAAAGCGAGCAAACGTTTCGAGTGCTATAACCAACGGCAAGTTGTGTAGAGGTCTTCACGGCTGCTTCAGAGGCTGACGTGTGGGTAACGAAGAAAGTTAGTGACGCGGAATTAAAAAAGCCTCTGGGAATGCTAGAAAGAACGAAACGGCCACCTGATGCGTTATCAGGCCGCGGCTTTGTTTCAGCTCTCGTGAACGGGGATCTGCCATCGCTTACACGAGGCTAAACCAAATGCAAATGCCGTCACCACCTTCAGCGTTTTCTTGTCACTCAGTAGAATCACTAAACGATAAGAAAGACTAGGTTTCTAACATAGAGACAAACAATTGCATGACGAAATTTCAAGTAAATCAGCGAGTCTTCTTGAATTATATAATGTTTGTTTTTAAACGATTTATTTAAGTGAATGAATAAATGAAACACATAAACAAGAATAAAAATAATATTTTATTTTAGAATTTGTGTGAAGAAATGTAATAGCATACGAGTTGAACTTGATGGACCCTAACAGAACTAAATGGGAAACTAACCTTTAGGTTAGTTGACTGACTTATCTATTAGGGTATTTGATCGTATTCCTTAATTGTAAAAAGTTATTTATTGAAGCTAATCTCTGCTCTGAATACGGTATAATTATCCTATGTAGATATAGCATTACAAAAAAGGCATTTGGGTACTTGAAAGAAAACTAGGACAATATTTTTTCTTGCTCGATCAGTTTATATTTTGAGAACGCCTCTCTTGGTCAACGTTGTCCTCTCAGACTTTTCGCCTACCTAAAGTACAATCTAAAGACCTAAATAAACTTAATTCCTTCATTTACTAAGGTCTTTTAGATTGTGAAGATTGCCGTGCTGGCTTCGCTTCGTTCACCCTCTACCCCTTAAACTAGCTAACTACCGCCTAGGTAGGATGGTGGTGTGGGATGTTGGGACCACGAGAGACGCCGCTACAAGAGTGAGGGAACTAGCTGCTCCAGGATTCTAGTGGCCAGATGTACATTTCCTTCCATTTCTCTTATTAGGCCTCCTCTGCACTGATCTATGTCTCTTAATATTTTCTTTCTTCACTTGATTAATTCATCTTCTTTTAAATATTCGTCGTTTACTGCCATCGCTTCCCCATGCCGTCTACCGCTAACTCTAATGATAAGGATAGAAAGCGTCCAGCCATGCATCGTCGCATATGATCCGAAAGTCGAAATAAAGGATGTACATATGCGTACATACGCAAGCTGTGTTTAATAAACACTCTATGTACATAAAGATGACATAAAATGAAATTTGAAATAAAAAAGAGAACTTAAGTAATACGAAGATACATTATTGTTCCGGATTCTAATGAACATAGATGAACAGGATTTAATAAAAATTCAATGGTGAAACCTTAGATGAAAAATATCTTACACAACGAACACTAACTTTAGGACAGAAAAAACAAGAATCTAATATTAAAAAAACAAACACAGTCGCACCTTTTTTTTTTACTGGTTGCGTTTTCAACCAAAGCTTATTCTTAATCGTCACACGACCGAGCTTAAGACTTATTTTAGTTTTGACAAAGCTAATGTTCTTGTATCGGCTGTCAACCTAGAAAATTCCTAACCAGGTGCCACCTTGTTTTAGGTATTCATATCTCAATGAGGTTTTCTTTTGTGCCCTAGTTGAGCTCAAAAAAAACTACGAACCCGTGCGAGTAGTCTTGGAAAAGCCATACGTTATAGCTTGCCTTCTGTTAGCCGCAACGAAGAAGAGGCCGATTCCAGGTTATTCGAAGGAACCTGCCATTCTTCGAAAATACTAGGTATTCCATCATATCTTTCCTTTATGTCAGACCTGCCCCTTTTCCATCGTGTACTGCTTTCCTCTTCTCAGCAAAGAAATCGTCAGGTCGTAAGTGATTGAATAATATAGTAACATATAGTAAATATAATAATAAATAATAGTGGGGTAATCGTTTTGTCGTCCGCCGCCCGTGACAGGATTCTCACCAACTTCTAGGACATTGGCGGATCTGTTACCCTTGGGACCAAACCCGATACAATGGACACATGATATGCCCGCTATACTACGACCCAGATTTATCTAAACAGAAAGCTCATGCATATTTACTTCCGGCAATTTCTGCTATGGGGTTGCGGCTCAGCTGCGTGCACAGCCCTCCGATACCAAAGGGTGATAACAACGTTAACGAACAAGATTCTTTTTCCGAAGCGTTGCTTGTTTGACTAGCAGATGGCTACGTGGCGCACGCTTCCAGTATGTATAATAGCTATCACATCAACGATTTTGAATCAATCAAGGCTTCTCTCGTAATGCTAGTGACTGTGTAGCAAACAATTGAATAGCAAATGTAATACAAGAGTGTTGAATTATCGTACAATGCCGTTAGCCTTAGGGGATTTGAACTGTATTTCTTGCAGATTACATGTATGTATTGGATCTAGGTAATTGTTCTAGAATTAAGGGCAAGTAAACGCAGATCTACTCTATTTCTGAGAGAAAACAAATAAGAGATCATACATGATGCAAAAGTGGTCCATTCAGAAACTGATTTCATGATAGCAAGAAAATTTTTCATGGTTCTTCAGTTGAGCTGTATTTTGTAACCTGGGCAGAGCCATGCAAAAGGTAAATATTATTTGGTACCCCGTGAAATCAGCACTAAATTCTCATTGACGAGTCACACAAATGGCACGCAGTCAATGGACACTGCCTTTACTTTTGTTATTAATTCGGAGCTACGAAGTATCTTGGCGTGTTCGCGTCCATCGGAGACTTTCCACCGATTACCGATAAGAAGATTATTACCATTAGTGAGAATAATACTATTTACTAGTGAAACATCACTAAACATTACACGCAATTAATCGAAAAATGCAACGGAAGAAAAGAAGTTATCGAATTTGCTTTAATACGCTTCTGAATCTTATTTGTGCCCAGCTTGCACTCAGATGGACTCTTCGCAGTATAACAACATATTGTCGACGCCCAGTTGCTCAGGAGATATCGATTTCCCTTAACATTTAAAAAAAGCATTTATAAAACAAATCAATGGCGCACTGTTTCCAAAGCCAACACGCCTTCTCGAGGGTTTCTGAGCTCCAATGAAGTGTTGATACTCGATATATCTCCTTTTATAGTCAGATCTTGCTATGCATTGATACAGTTATCAGGTCTGTTAATTCTAGAACAACTTCCGTAATAAGAGTTACTTCGCGATCGTGTACGTGGCCCCGCAGTTCCCTGTCTAAAGAAGTAATAAATGACTTATCCAATCATTTGGCATCCCATTGAGTCTCTCCTGAAGATCACAGAAGTATATGGACTGAAGATTTATGCCGAAATCTTGCTCGAATCAACTGGGAGAATATGCTCCTCCATCACGGAACAGACCGTGTACGAATAAAAAACTCAAATCCGAACGAAAAATCCTTGTTGACGATTTACATGACCGCGATCCCATAATCGTCCAACGACAGAATAAGCCTCACCTCAAATCCGCTATCACTGATATCCATTGAAAAACGTATGGATAAGATATGCGTCTCGAAAATAATTTCATATCATAAGACAATGCTATCTGTATATAACTGCCGTATAACGAGCAAGATGAAATTAGCTTACTCCTCTCTTACGATCAGTTTTTGCGTACCGGGCTCGATCTTCCCGTCTTAATATATACCCTGTAGCATCACAAACGCTTAGCCGTTGAGCCCATCTCAAAATAGAGCAGCGAGCGATTCAGTTGGTGAAGATGTGTGCTTTTGCAGGGCGGATTTGTATAGATTCAGGCTAAACCTTGCTCGTGCACGGCCGCTGGATAAAAATAATGCAAGCGAAAAAGACATCTGTTTGATAGACGTAGATTATCTAACCAGCGATAAATACGTAGCACATCTATGATGCTCCGTGTTTATGTCGTTGTAAGAGTAGAAGGAATGGCCCAGTTTTTCAATTTGGGTTTGAAAGCTTTGATCTATTTTGATCATCAATAGAGCGATGTGCATTAATAGAGGTAAAAATGTTACCTTCAAATAACTTTATAGAACAATCCAGGCCCGATAGCTAACCCGCAGGCACTACTTGTGCTCCTGGATATTCATATAAACAGATGCAATTCCATTTTTATAGGATGCCCGTTTCTATCATTAAATTGCCCATGTCCTGTATCTACCTCATATACTATATTGTTAATATAGACAAAACCTCCGAAAGCAATACAAAGTAATGTGCCAAATAGGAACAGAATTTGTGCCAGTAGTAGCTAGAAAAATTAGAGTAGACAGTGCTTAGAGTATGAAGGCATGTAGAGTATAGTCTGTAAATACGTACAGCCGTACTGATTTCCACCAAGATCGTAGCTAATTCAAATAATGTATAAGTTGAGATTGTCACGCTTTTTCAGATTCGAAATACTCGATTACGGCCGGAGATTTACGATGACCCGTGTGGTCAGCCCTCTGCATTTTCATTTGGTCAAATGCCAACCGGGCTAGCGAACAGCGGAAAGCGTAACATCTATAAGGTTATAACGCAACTCCCTTTCGACACCTTTGCAGAATATAAAACGTAGCGTAAAATTTTTCTGTTAGAGTATTGGTTGATATCGCAAAAAGTACTCTAAAGAGCAGCCATTGACCACTATACACGTTTGGTGTCGATAAACAAGGATTTACGAATATACTAGCTATAGTACGACGAGTAATAGAATGAACGCAAATGACGGTAACTGGTGTTTGGCTTATGCCGTGTGGCTCGGCTGTAGAAAAACAAATAGAATATTCCGTATACGTCCTTCTCCAAAGTCGACGCTACTGCGTCGGCCATCTTGCCCAGATGGTACACTTTTATTCACTCCAACTATTTTCATTTGGCGTTATTACTGCGACGAGATCTGTACCTTCCCTTCCTCGTGTGCCCATAGAACAGAAAATCATGTATCGTAGTGCGTGGCAGTACGAGCAGAGAATAAGATCAAAAAGTCCAAGAACAATTGAAGTTCACAATAGACATTGCAATAATTATATACGAGCTGGTTGTTTCGTTTCCTCGCATTCGCAAGGCGACAGGACTCTATCACTCGACATTTTGGACAATCCATCCGTCCACGCGAGATTAAATCTTCGACGACCTCTGTATTTGTCCAGCCAATGAGTTCATACATCCACCCACACTTCTCGCAAAGTTCCAAGGGACACGAAGGTCATTTCCGTGAATTCTTTTGTTCGGAAAAGCTCTGACGTGACGCAGCCAGAAGAATCCTGCCAAGCCTGCGATGAATTTGCGCTCGAATTGGACTTGGAGTGAACACGAAATAGAGAATGCGATAACTGAACGACTCAACGAAAAGAAACTCGCTGACTAAATGTATACGAAATAGAAAGAAATTTGTACAAAGGGTCGCGGGTTGCGTACGTCATACGCCTAGCAAAAGCCGTCATCTCTATTAAGGTAGACCTCTTTTATGGTAGAGTTCGCTCTTAAATTCATCTATAATATAAGGTACGCTGGGGCCCACTACCGTCTACGTGTGACTTGTAGAAAAGTTTTCCGTGAACGCTCTGCTGTAGAAATTCTGGATGGACTTTTCTATAACAGTTAAAAAAAACATCTTGGTTAGATACACATCTGATTGATGATGAAGATATGGACGAAACTATACCTGGCTAATTAACTCTTTTAGGGACGTTGATGCCTTGGGAAGCACTGTTACCTTCTAAGTGCTTCGGAGGTTTGCAACTGTTACTTCGATTGTACTTCGAATACGCGTCGGCCCACCAAACGCCAAACAAATAATTTAGGTTTTTTATGTCTTTTATTATTTCTCGTTCCTGAAAGGGCCGTTATACCCACAGGTGATAAGATGATATCTATACTAGATCGATCGAAACAAAAAACTATATATCAGAATCGACTGACGTGCATACCGCTGCATATATTTTAATAGTTTTTCTGTACGTCTAAACTATAGTAAGGTTTCTACGAGATAGTTTTTCGTCGTAACTATTGGTTACGTGACACGAAATAAAGAACATACTGGGGTATCCTGTATTATTATTATTATGACTTGATTTCGCGTACACAACATTATAGCAACACTCAATAAAGGTTTACGTACGCTGGCGATGATGACAGCAATGGCCCCAAAAACGATAATGACAGTATGTGTTAATTAATTTTTTGACACTCACGCTAACAGTGCATGTTTTTATAGCGATACTTGACAGTGGTCTAAGATTATTCGATTCGTGCCCTTTGTTTCCTTCATCGTTCTTTCTTGTATTCGTCAATATTTCGCCGGTAAAACGAGCGAGCGACCGACCGACCGACCGACCGACCGACCGACCGACTGTGGTCACATTCAACTCCGCGAGCCAACTCACATGTACGTGCCCGCACGTTCACTGCCGAAAGACGATGATGTGAATACAATAACAACTGGAGTTACCCGGGAACGTGGAGGCGTGGGAAAAGGTGGAGGAGGAGACGATCTCCTGTTGTCATTGTGTCCACAGACCAACGATGTTTACTCAGACAAGAGGCAGGCCTGCGTTGACTGGCCGCCTTTTTGGCAGGAGACGGATGGTTGCACAGGACCGTCTTGCCACTGGTCTATCCAAGCATCGGCCTCTTCGCTTTGTCCCAATTTGCCCCACAGTTTACAACCTTCGTTTCGCGTCGTCCAAATATCATTGTTTCCGTGCGGGACCCGGCCAAAAACGGTACTGTTCTACCAATAGCATGGTTACACATGAGATAGAGAAGTGGTACGTACGACTCTCACTGAGACTGGTATTGTCTTCTTATAAATAGGTCACGTGAATCAAAGCGATGACGTCGAACGTCGTAGCGAACCGGGACTAACATCGTATTAAAGCATCTCAGTGGGAAGAAATGGAATATAGCCATAAAAAAAAAAATACACCAAATAGCCAATATAACTGACGCTCGTAAAACGTTGCATTTCGAAATGAGATCTATCATTGATCCTGTAGCTGAATTGGGAAGCAGTTCGTGATATTTTATGGATTCTTCTTTTATTGTGATACGCAAGTGGAACTCCGGTAAAATGCATCTGCCTTTGATGATATGTGATGTCGCTAGAGGGCGCTGTAACGCTGACGGCTGCTTAAAACGTGTCCGAAACAAAAAATTTCTAGCTCAGTTTTACCGCTCGAATATATTATGACTTAGTTGTTAAGTGAAATTGTCAGAATGACAATGAGGGCAACACATCGGATCGAGGGGATCTCGTGTCTCACACGAAATTAGCGGAGAAAACTAAAAGGTAGCAACAACAAAAAAATTAGCAGTAGCAAATAGATGAGTTACGAATGTAATAGAAACGATACTGTGAAAATTGGTTTATTCCACCCGCACTTCAAAGTCCCAAGTCCTCGTGCGCGAGGTATGACATAACACTACACGAAATGTCCCTAGGTGTTACTACTACTTCATTGTCGCATGGCTACCTTGGTGTTTCTTGTTATTTTGTGATTGCATTGATAAGCTTCCCGAGCAGCATTACTACGATGGTAGTGAAGCCCATTATATAAACTGGTATAGCTTTCTTGATAGACAAAATGGAAAGTACACTCAGCCATTCGGACAGCTTATGTTTGAACAACTGACTAATTTATCTTATATTTTAGTTGAACGAAAAAAAATGTTGGAATCCGCTGTTAATAGTGCTACAAGCCCTTTTCTATTTGACAGAAATACAAAACCGATTTCGGCCGGAAATACTACAAGGATAGCACTTTCAGGTGGAGCACAACAAGAAGTATGGCATTGTTGTTGTAGAAGACACATTTACTGTTGTGCTAGCCGTTGGAACTCATTCTGCACGATACCGCCAGTCACACCCGAAAAGCCTATCGTTAAATAGGAAACCCGGCGGCGCTTAGTTTATGCAAGCCCTGACAATTCATCAGACAGAAATCATTGCAATACTAGAGGAGGGCCAGCATATAAGCTGCACCCCTAGCAAACCTTCTTCTTGATCCTGTATTGCGATGTAACTTCATCGAAAACAAAGAAGTCACAAGCGTTTTATATGGAAAAAAAAATTGTGTTTTTCAACAAATCAACGTAAATCGATAACGACACTACATGCATCGGCTTCGTAAAGTTTCGCTGATATACCTTTTTCATCATTACGATATTGAAGCAGTACATTTATTTATCTAAAAACATACGTTGTATCTTTTGCAAAGTACAGGGGCATACGAGGGGCATTTTCTTGCCATCTTTCCTAACTAATAAGTTTCTTTTCAAAGCTACTAAATGTACTTTTTTTTCAAAGGTACTAAAATGCTATTCTTAACTATGTATTATATATTTTAACTGCGCACATTGCTTCGTTACAGAAGTTTATCTACCAAATTTTATTTATCAAGTAGCACTCAGATGCTTCATATATACTGCTAAAGCACGATGGGACAAGGAAGCGCGCGTTCTGGCTCAAAACTTATATGGTTTCGTAGAATACGTTGCGGGCATTATGCGTATGTCCAATCAAGGAGTAATACGTATTTAATAACGTACGTATACAAAGTTCATTTGGCATACTCAACTAGTTAAAACACACGGTCCTCAATTTGACTCTATCTCTACTTGGCAACAGTTCCAACACAAGAAGCATCCAACAAGACATAGACATTGACTTTCAACAATATTCTATAATGTATAAATGCAGACAGATATTTCCGCCGAGATTCTCGCCGGACCAGCTTGACGAATTCTCATCGGAAGCCGGGCGGAAGTCTGCTAAGTCAGCTACCGAACGCAATGGACTTCGATCTGAGAAGAGGCGGAAACCAATGAAGCGGATTAATGAAACTGAAACATGGCGCACGAACCACGAGCATAATCGAACTTGAGAAGTTGGTCGGCAAAAGCGAAGCTTTGACGCCGCGCTCGAAGGTCGAAACTAGCCGCTACGCTCGCGGCATTAACGCTAGCTCTTGCGGCAATGTTCCACAGATCCGCGACGGATTAGGTGCACCCACAGCCTCAGATGTTTCCCTTACTCTAATGTTTATCTCACTCTCGCCTGCGTGCATTTCAGCAGTGGCCTGGGCGTCAGCGCGTGCGTACTGCACATTTGTAGCAGACACGTGTTCAGTCTATCCTGATTATAGTTCCATCGCGGACTGGCGCCGCTGCTATCTCCGTTAGGTCTGTTGGCTTCCTCATGCAACAGAAGAGGCTGTCAGAGCAGAAAGGGAGTCGAAGAGATCGGTATGGGGACAGAGAATATTGGTGCAGACAAAGTGTGTAGCCTTGCAACAAACGAGAACTAGAAAGGTCTGACTATTTGCTCGGGTTCGAGCAGACACAAGGAGAAGAAAGGGCCGAACATCTTACAGGGGTTGCAGTTTCGATGTGGTCGACACAAGAAATCCAACCACTAGATTCAGCTGCAGCAGAGCAAGCGACCAGCAGGTCGTGACTTGCTTGCCAGACATCTGTGCAAGTTAATTTGATTGTGTGGACTACGTCACGATGAGGAATCTCGAATAGAAATACCGTCGACAAACATTGGCACAGGAACAACCGGCCCTGCTGCCGAGGCTGCCTCCTTCCATGAACCTGAAACTCGCTCTCTTGACCATGTTCCCACCGGTTGACAAGAACAACTGGCCGCGTGCAGCATAGCTGGGCGCTATGCTCATGTCTGATTCCTGCTCTGATGGACATTTGCTTCTGTGAGCGACACGGATGTGATGGCACTCGGAAGACACGAATGGGCAGAAACGAGATCGACAGTCAGTCACGGGCAGAAGGTGGTCTGTGGTAACACTGGCATGCCGTGTACATCATAAATACCCAGGAAAAGGGGTGGTAAAGGAATCAGACGAAACCATTGAATCTTTGTAGTGAGATAATGGTTAATTTAGTCACTACGTACCAAGGCTTCCCAGGGACGGCACGCGATCATTTTTTGGACATGTGAAGAACATAAGACCGAAGTAGGAAATTCAAGAGGACACGACGACACAAAATATATCGCTGTTAGTAAATTACAGAGGTCTACAATATGCGAGTCAATGAACTATACTGGACGCTTTAGTAATAAGTGTTACACATTTTATGTCCGGTACTGCTGGAAAACGTTGCTTCTGGGAGCTGGTTCCCAACACGAAACAGACGATGCTTAGCGTCGGCTTGGTATTGAAACCCCATCGGAGCTTGAAACTTGAGTTTTTAAATTCTTATTGTTGTTGACTTATTTCTTCGGGTAATTTAAATGTCCAGGTACTATGTATCGTTATACTAATTGTTACTAATTTCCCTTACAATCACACGACCTGGTGTGATGTGGTTTTGTACTTGGTTTTATGCTCTTAGTAGATTTGTAATACAAGTAGTATTCATCGTTTAGAGCAAACGGCACGATAATGGTTCAGTCGCCAAACATATGGCTCACAAATAATACACTCCTCGAAGTCACCAGATAAATAAATGAACCAGATGAAAAAAAAACTATCATTTCCGGGCCCACAAGCGTTCCTCACTAACGTCACCGTATTACGTGAATTCTCTGATTCACTAAATCAAATGAAGTGTGAAAAATAATTAGATTTTTCTATAATCAAGTTTACTCAAGCCAAACACGTTTTTTACGTTTTAATTGAGAATTCCTTTATATTTATCGAATTGTTCATGGAAGAGACTGCTCATTGCCTAACGTTAGCTAAAGCAACACAGTGCATCCCCAGATAGATCACAGCGAAACGTTTTTCAGTACCGACTGATATTAACCAAGTGATATATATTGGCAGTTTGATTTCGCAAGGCGACCCACCATTTCCTGACGGATGTCCTGATTGCATACTTTGTCGCATCTGCATTAGCTCGTCTGGTCCCGGTCCCTTTTAGCATGCGGTCCTCCTGGCCATCCAAGTGGCCTGCTGGTGTGTTTGTTTAGGGAGTGCCTGTAACGCATAGCATTCCATTGCCATCTTACGCAACTTCCTTTAAGTAGTCGGGACGCGTCCTGAAGAAATGAGCAAGATCGGCACGATTACATCGGCGCCTCCATCGGCACTATTCGCTACTACTGGTACACTTCGTTACGTGTTACGCAGAGCACTGTTGCATCAACTCGCAAGGCGATATTTCACAACGGCAATGGCGGTGGGCAACTCGAAACGAGCTTTGGCCGTTATCATCGCTACTTTCTGTGAATATTTAAGGGTGACAACAAACGATCGAAACGAGAATGTGGATCTCGTGCGAACTTTGTTTTATGGATGAGCCATTCAAGGGTATGCCATCCGACCACGATGAAGCTTGCGGTGCGAATGCCTCTTGCGATAAAACGCGTCGTTGGAATAGAGTTTTCTCCAAAGCTTATTCGATGATCAAATTTACCTGCAGTTTTTTTCGGTCGGAGTGTTTTTTTTTTTCGAAATATCGAAAGAGTCGAACGGAAGCTTTCGTATTTATTCTATGGCGTCAATGTTTTGCTTGAATTAACTTCAACTGCTGCTTGTTTGCGACCTTCTTTATTTCACTCAATTTAGAGAGATACCTGTCTGCCTTTACCTTTCATCCCCTAATATGTAACAATTAATAAACAATTTTATAACTTAGTCTAAAAACGACGATGAGGTAACAGTGAAGTTAGATTAGTTAATATGGCGAACATATCTAAGAATTTCTTTTATTTTACTGAACAATATTTCAACAATGAACATTGAACAGTATTTCACTTCACACAATTGGTTATAGAATCGATGCAATCGATGTATGAACATACATAAACGATGCAATTTTTATCAGACGTTTTTTTCCGAGAATGTGTATTTTGTCAGTATGTTACAGCCATTTCCCACGATTCGTCCTGTGCAACCTTCCGCACACAGTCCTTATCAGATGACTACCTATTTCTTTTTGGGAATAACCGATGTGATCGACTGGCTTTTTCTTCTGTAGCTTCTTTTTCTAACGACTGAACCTGTCCTGCTGGACTCGAGCTATTTCCGATGATCCGCAAATCCACTCATTCATTTGTCGCGTTTGACTCACCCTTCGAACAAATTTGTCTGTAACTAGAAAAACAGACCACCAGCCGATACTGTTCGACAGGAACGCACGATACTATGCCGCAGTAATAATACTTGACACTCCTAAACTGTCTATTTTTTGGATTCTTGAGATATTAACAATGCTAGTATTCTATTTGGCCACCGTACTATCTATAAATAGCAGCAAGGGCACGGTGTAGCTTGTTTGATATGATCGTACCAATGATTTGTGGTGTTGGCGATAAAGAAGTGTATGCAAATATACTATAACTTTTGAGCTGCTGCAGACAAAATCTGGCTGGTAAATACTCTGCTTTTTTTTAGAAACTTGTGGACGGGAACCGGCTAAGTTTATTCGAAGAAATGAGTTTATAAGGACAACACCTTTTAATCTAAAAAATTAACGCTTAATAATCAATTTTTTGTTCCTCGAAGACAACAGCGCTACGAAAATTTTCAAAGATTAGTCAGGACATTAGGCAAAGGGCCTTAAGCAAACATGCAGTACGCAAGTGGTGCAAACGTTTCAGGAACGAGGGTTAAAGTGTTGAAAGTTGGCCATAAGGATAACCTGAGCGACAAGACTGCATCGTTGCAATTGAGGAGACTGAGGTCTAAGGGCTCTGTCGGCCGAGGTTGAAGTTGCACATGTGACATCACACATGTATTACCATTCAAATATTGAAAATGCAAAAGCTGACTTCAAATTGGGCTCCTTGTGAGTTGACCCCAGGCCTATTAGGATGCGCGTACTGTATCAGTGGAGTTTGCAAAACTTTAGTTAACTGAAGTATGCAGTCGCCACAGACGAGGCATAGTTCAATATCTTCTGTCAGCTGGATAAAAACAAGGCAAAATGATAGCATCGCCCGGGAAAAAAATAGAGTTCGATGCCAACGCCGAATAGATTTGGACTTAACGTAATAAGAGTACCTGCAGTAGACATCACGGACATCTGCTACTACGATATACAGATGGGACGATAAATGCAGCTTGCAACCTCGAGTTCCTCAAGAGACTCATGAACTGTCGGTATGGCAATCTTGATCACAACGTCACACCTGACCGCCATACCTCAATTGAATAAAAAAAAAATATCCAACATAGCATTTAACTCGCTTGTTCTCCCAATCTGAGACCACGTGTTTACGGGGCTCCTCAGGTCCTAAAAGGGGCAACTTGTAGGCAAGCATATCCCCATTATCGATTTACCTCGAAAAGCTATAAAACGAGAAATTACATATGGAAACGCGAATGGTAGGCACATGGCTGTTCAGAAGCTGCCACTGTACACCTTGTATAACGGATGCTGAAGTGATTCCTTGTATCATACAAAGGATCCAGCCAATCGTGTGCCTTTGTCATGGCACATATTTCCAGCAAAAAAATCCTGCTTTATAAATGAATCACTATGACATTCGGGTAGATTCGCCGATTCGCACGCCAAGCTAGAAAAAGGCACTGAAGATTCAAAAACAAAGAAGAGCCAAAGGTATTGGCTTAAGCGAATTAGCGTATTAAATTAGTCCTACCTTTGGTGTTGGTCTCACGTTCCTGTGCACGGAGAGGAGTATATTTGCACTATATGGTTCAGAAACAGCGGCCTAACAGTGTTAATAAAATCGATTTTTCAGGAGGACCTGATCTTTATTGCTTTTTTCAATCAAAATAAGATGACCGTTAGCTTTGCCTTCGTGAGTGTCCCGCTACTCCACTGTCGCAGTAGATTTTCCTGGAAAACGTCTGAATTCGAACGCCTCTGCGTACTTGCACCGTCACGGTACTGTTCTGCCCTGCGATAAATATATCTTTTAAACTATAACACAATGGTTACCCAAGGGGTTTGCGCAGTCGGTTCCGTTTTGTACAAAAGCGAAAAGTGGTAAGTGAGATTATTTTCAGTCATAGGAGGCACGTCTATAACCTGATTGGCTAGCAGTTGCTGTCTCTGTACGCATAGGAACACTCCGAAAAAATCGATTGAAAAATTCAGGCGAGCCGGCTTTAAAACAGAAAAAGCTAATACACAAATGGGGACAAGCGGCATGGGCATACAACCGTTTCCTACTATCAGCTTATTCCTAGTGCTATGACGAGTTGAAGGAAAACGATACTTGTTTGTGGGCCGGCACGTACGATTCTCTGTACTGTAGTCATAAATAGGCCAAGTACGTTATAATAACCATTGCAGCATGTAGATCGTTGCGTACCTTAAAAAGAGCATATTTTTGCTACAACCGAAACTTGTCCTACCAAGCCGCTTTATTCAGCAGACTCGGCAAAGAAGAATCCTTTGTATATAGCTCTAGTCCAATAAACATAAAGCACTAAGGACTGTCGAACTTTTAGTCATTAGACGTACGTACTGCATTTATTCGGAGAACATCGTACGATTGAAAAAACGAACTTATAGCTCAGGGGGCAAGCAATATACATTAGTGATACACCCTCATATCGGATGGGAGAGGTTTAGATCTTATGTTAGGTAGATTAGACTACCGAAGCGGTAACGCACACCGGTAAATATCGATTGGTTTGGTATCAACTTTAGCTTGGTTAAGTTCGTCTTGAAACGAATCATTAGTATTTATGTTGTCTTCCTTTTCGTTTGTTTATCTAGTACCCTTTTTACATAATATATTTCTATTAATCCCATTCAATCTACAGCCGATTTTGCTAGTAAAAAAAGAAAAAAAGGAACAGCCTTTGGGACATTGTTCTGCTAGTATATCCTGCACATCTGCGATTGAGTTATTTATTAGGTGGTCAATATTTGAGACGTTTCAACGAGTCTATCGTTAGTTTCAATCAAAGTATGAACTATTATTATTCATAGCGTTCCGCGGTACGAGAAACGCGGTACGGATCCAAAGATTTAATTAGTTAGTTATGATTATTAGAACATACATACTCGTTTTATTGGAATATCTGTCATTAGAAAAGGACCCGAGGCCAGTGTATTTCTTGTCCTATAACCCGTAACGACGTGGACCATAGACTTATTTCGAGATTAGAACGAAAATGTTCACAGCGCCTATGAAGCAGGTAATATAGCCCCACTTAATAGAATAGCGCCTTGGTTAGGGATGACCTGGAAATAATTTTGTCAGAGTCGCGCTTAGATTGTTCAATGAATTAGTTTAATAATATTAGAGTTTCTCCATACGTCAGTACTTTTGCATTATTGACGTATTCGGCGAGCGTGATAATATGCGTGCAAGGATTTCGAGTGGCTTCATGCCTTTGCTTAGCTATAAATCTAGATCAACCGTTTCCCACATTAAGTTAGTAAGTAACTTTAGCGGTCCATCCAGATCTACGCTCTCAAATTGTAACTTCTTGTAGATTCTCATATGAACATCTGTTTGTTTTTGATTTGCGAATCGTGCCCTCGCACCGCGAGTCCTATCAACAGAGATACGATGAAAGCCATTTTCACAGTGGACTAATTCTGGATTGCCACGGAACGGTGTTCGCATTTGTTTCATGTTGTTGACTTCATGCTTTGCAAACATCCTCTGAATGAATCGCACGAAGCTGCGAAGACATGTGACCGTTAACTTCAACTTTTCGTACATCATAGATCACTTAAGCAAGCCATTAAGCACTGCTATGTCCTACAAATGGATCTATATCATTTTTTTGTGGCAAAATGAAATCATGGGTCGCGCAAACAGATATCAACAAATTACATAGTACTTCCGTCAGATTTTCGATAGATTTGAATCCTGTAAGCCGAAGCCGACGTGGCTCCATATATCGTACCATTGAATTGATATCGGCATATACCGCCTATAGTAGTATACGTTGAAGGCAGTCGATTTACAACTCATACGAGTACTTCCGCCGTATCGACACAGATTCTATTATTACCGTAATAGCATGGACTTGGAGATGTGATGACTTCGTTACATAGTCTCTTTTCGCACACAGAACAGCCATTCGCTACCACTGAAACGTCACTCCGCATGCAAACAACGCTATCGGCGAGCCAGATCAAAATCTTACCAGCTGTTACCATACCTTTTATTATACCCTGTTGGAATATATACAAAGTAACCAAAAAATGGCTAGTACATGCAAAAAAAATACTCTATAGAAAATACACCCATAACATTAGAAAAAATAGCAAAGCTAACATGAGCTAACGACTGGCGACATTTACAATGCCAGTGTTAATTACGACTGGCAATTTTTAATAACAATAATTTGTTGTTCAATATATTTTTGCGAGCTTTACCTGCCGTAGTGTTTCGTCTTATAGAAGAAGTCTTCCGATAGAAGAGCTGCAAAAAAAAGCATCCTATAAAATCGACATAATAATGGATAATCTTCTTTTTTTTTTCGTATATATTGTATAGCATTCATACGTTGTCGACGTGATCCGAAATAGCAACTTGTGGGCTAGAAGACCAGATGGTGAGATAAACACGCTGTGCGTGAAGAACCTACATTGAAAGTATTGCAGTAGTGGCCGGGCTGGGCTTAACGAATGGCATTAATATCTCTGTTGATCTAGAAATGTGTTTCTTGAGTTGTCGCACCTATAGCTGTTACCGTCACGTCTTACCGAATATAGCTGTAAGTTAGTTAGGTACGTTACAAAGAAGTTTTCCTTTTCTTTTCATGATCGGATTCATTAGTGAGGAAATTAGTGCGTATAACATTGATAGTAACTTTTTGACGTCGTTGCATAGACGCCTTTCAAAAATTCCGTTTCTTGTTAACCTCACTGTATATTGGTGAGCATATAACTTGTACGTATCTCTATGTGTCTCATCTCTTTTTCGGTTAGCGATCGCACGCGCTCACCCGAAAAGGAACGTTCAATGAACGCAAACGTAGACTGGCAGGCGACTAGCCAGCAGTTCCGCTGCCATCCGCGTCTGGCTTCGAAGGCGCTTCTTTTTATCAAGCGGCAGCAGTACCGATAGTCATAAATCTTCAGTGTTTTGTTCTCGCTGCTGGACACGCCCCTCCAGCGGGGCACCTAGCGTTCGCTCCAGGTCCCTTTACATTGGCCATTTATCCCTTGCTTGTGTTCCTTTGGACTGACTTCTACTGCCGCTGGTCCGCATTGACAACAATGCAGGCGCTTCCCAGCGGCAGTAACAACAACACTAGCGTTAGTGGCAACAGCAGCAACGACAACAATCCTGCTGCGTGTACTTTGGTCTCATCCAGTTTAGGCTTGGTTCGTTTGCCGCTAACTCTACTGCCAAAGGAGTAAGCGATAGATGGCCTGTACCGTTGGGTGCTGAGATGCTGGTCGTCAGCTACGCCAGCTAGGAGAACGCTGACGTCCGTTCTGCTTCTGACTTAGTGTCTCGTACATTGCCTCGTCTCTCCCTCGAATAATCGTTCCCTATTCAACCTTCTTCTTTTAGACCCGCGTTTCCCGTTTCGTTGGACCCCCAAATCCTCTGGACCGGTTGAGCAGAGAAAGGCCTTAGATTTCTTTCCACCTCACGTCTGGCCTTCTTAAGCGCTTGCCAACCGACCTATTCTCTAACTTGCTCTCATGAGCCTGTCCGCCCTAGTAGACGACTTGATAAACGGTTTAGTCACAAACATGTTCTCTTGCCGCGCTGCTCCCATGTGCTCCTCCTTTTTTCTTACTCGCTCCTCCGCTCAATGCTCCAACAAAACTCTGAACCAGCCCTAACACGACTCGCTTTGCCTTTGATTCCCAAATAGTTTAGGCAAGGACTACTGGCAGAACTAGTACTGCTACTGCCGCCAAAGCGACCACTGTGTCGACGACGGTAGCACGGTCGGTAAGCAAGCAGGCTTGTATGTGTCGCGTCTCTATAGGCCTCGGTGTGTCTACGAAATAGAGAGCACTGTAGTAAAGACTTAAGTGGTGCAGAAGGAGCAGCGGCAGCTGCTGATGCTACAGCTGCTGCGACAACTCCTGCAGATGCTTTCGCTCGCTGGAAGATGCTTGGAACAATCTGCTTCAGTCTAGGCTATCAGAACGGGACTGGACAGCAATGGGTTAGATGTGCCTTTCGAGCTACAACACGAAAGGAGTGAATGTTATTGCTGTTGTCATTGCTATTGTGGTTTACAGAAGTTGCTGTTAGCGTTATGAAGGATGGCCTTACCACCATCAGGCTTTCACGGCAAGAAAAGCATCGAGTAGAAGGACCGCTAAAGGCCAGGCGAATTGAAGATTTCTCCATTTACCGCAGTTGCCGAATAACGTTGGAATTTATGTCATTCATTCCATTGTATATTTAGTTTTGCCCTGTAAAAATGTATCCGAGTTCGTAATCTAACAGATCGTGCAGACAATATGGACAGTATTTGATCTACTCTATAGATTAGGTATAGCCCTGAAGCAAACTTTCAATGATTTTTGCTGTAGCTAGAATTGCTTTTACGTGAAGCTAGGATAACAAGAATAACATCAATTTACACCAACAAACAAATTATGCTAAAATATGGGTAAGATTATACATTTTTTTCGCTCGCCGTTATATTGACCAGTGCATGACCAGTTATTTTATTGCTTCAAAGGCATTTTCTTGGCCGACAACTATGGCGTCGTAGTATTTTAAGTTGTTTATTACTTCCGTTAGTGTAATCTTTTCACTTATAGCTAATATCTTATCTCAATCTTAAGTGATGAGCTACAGTAACAAAAGGTGCGTTTGCTTTACTTTGCCAAATACACTGTTCTGACCTAAATAAAATTTAATTGAAAAGCTTAATGGAGTAATATCTTGACCTTGAACTGCTCAAGCTGACCTAAAAATATCCTCTCCACGTAATGAAGAGACTGCTACCTGACAAACCTCTTAGGTGAAAAATTTCTACGGCATTTAAGTTTACGTATCTTCCAAGACACCTGAATTTACTAACTTAAAAGCATATTACTGAAACCTTGAAAGCTACATTGTGTATAGGTAGATCCTACTGAAATAAAATCTTTCACGTATAGGTGACACTATTGTCCTTTATATTATGGCCTTTTTGGAGGATTATAATACACCCATGTGTTTATTTTGCATGAGCAGGATTACTAATCGAACTCGAATTGAACTCTAATCAAACGAATCTTAAAAACCTCAATTTTTTCCTTTCTCGTTATAAAAGTTCATTCGTACCAAAGTCTACATTTCGATTCGGATAAACTCCAATTAGACTAGAGTAAGAAACGCAAAATTTAACAAAACTACAAAAAAGAAGGTTTCTGTCGTTACCTCTTTCCAGCTATTTTGACTTATAGACGCTACGCATCGACGATCCGAACATGCGAGTTGTTTGTCAGCTGTCATTATCGATTCGTAAAACCGGCGGTGGTTAAATCCTCATCGAGCGCCAATTGACTAACACAAGAAGTATACACTTGTCGGACCAATGATATAATGACGTACAGTTTAAGGAAATGCTGAATGAGAGCGTGCCCAGTTCGAAGAGCCAACTAGACAAAGAAACGGACCAGTTTTTGCTTCCTCTAACTTCTCTATTATCTCATAATAGTTCCATTGTAACTTTTACTACATAATAGCAGGGTACATAATAACAGGACGTCGACTTTCAACGGCACGAGTCAACTCATACTCAAAGCACATATCGGCCAAACGGTTTCTGTAGCAACCAATCTCAAGAAACCACGAGTGTCTCCAAAGGCTAATGATAGACAGCACCGAAAATAAGTTGCTGTTTACATAAAAAGACCATTTGACCGTATGCGAAGTATAATTGACGAACAATATGAGACAATATATGGACTACGTACTCAATAAATATATGCTCGAGGACTTCTCAGCTATAAGCTATTGGCGTGTCGCCTTTTCATTGATGTTTGAGCACGTTTCAACTAGTTCTATGGTGGTTGTGATATTGGATTGGAAAAATAAATCAGGGTTTCACTCATGTGAGAACCACGGATTATTTCGCCATATTAATGGACTAGCTAGGGTAGCTAATTGACTGATCGATGTTTAAGGCTAGATATATACATGATCCTTTCTGTGCGATAAGGACTGTGTTGGTTAGGTAAAGGCTCAATCGATTTTAGATGATCCCAGTTCAGATTCTGGTGTATAAACAAATGTTCTGCGACTGTTGCTGCAGGTAGACAAAAGGTATTATATATAGGTTCAGATTCGCACCTAGATTAGCATCGGTCCCAAATTCTAGTAAGCGAACATGAAGACCACCGTACGTAAAGAAAACGCGCAAATAGTGTGAAGCTATGTCAGGTCGTGAAAGAGGAACCCTGAGGAAGTAATTCTAACCGGATCAGCTTAGAACTGGTTCACAAGATGTCGCAAGGCGGCTCTGCCTCTTAGGAACGAGAAGTTTCTTCAATAAAGGGAAGAAAACTGTAGCATGATACTATGACATCATTGAAGCTATCAACTACCATAGAGAATAGGAAGTAGGTGCGGTTACTGCAAAGAAAGTTCTGAGAGAAATGGATCAGTCAGGAAGGCAGCGGTGAGCAGGTCTAACGTTAGAGACAGTAGAAGAAACCGACGTTGCGACGAGACTGTTAAGTCCGCAGGGTAGTCTATCTTGGGCGTTTGGCCAATGATGGCCGCAACCATTGATCTGTGAGCCCCTCCCCTCCATCAGTCCATAGTACTATTACAAGAAGACTGGCTGGGATCGGGCTGGTGGAGAGTCAAACTGAAGAGAGGGATGCGTTAGTTGGCATTAGTAGAGTCGGAACCAAGTCCACCCGTCCGGGTTGGGTCCGGTTCATGTATCATCCGTTCCTCGCTGTGTACGTCAATGTATTTTTTTCCCACACAAAAAAAGCTACCAGCTGTGCACGGTCCAAGTGTTCAGCTTTCGGCGGTAATACGCATTGAAATGAATTGAGCTTTGTTAATGGTGTGAAGTGACCTGGACGAACGAGAGAGTTGGCGTGAGCCACAAGTCGGTAATCCGAAAGAATAACAAATGCATAGAAAGCTACCGACAGACGGCACCTGTAACAAGTGGCCCGTTATATAAGCAAGCCCCAGGCTGGGCACGTTGAACGCAAATTTCAGATAGCGTCAGAACCCATCAATTCAGATAAACATTAGGCAAGAACTTTTTATTAATCATGTATTCAACAAATTCACCACCCAGCGACGTTTCGGTAGCCTATTAAAGCTCATTGGCTCGCCAGATCTCTGTTGGATACGCACTGCATTGTAACGTGTGTCTAAAGCTGTAAGTTAAAGTTCAATATTAGGCATTAACCCTATCTGTCGGATGACCCTATGCTTAGGAAGATCAAACTGCAGGTTGAACATTGCCTATTATTAACAAATTTTACTATCTGAGCCTGGCTAAATTGCAAAGAGGCGTTTTCAGATACAGACCAACAATGATAACTCTGTTGAGCGTCTATACAAAAGCGTTTCTAATACGCGGTTCAAAAATAACGAATATGACATCAATATTCATAAAATTGATATTTCAATCATGAGTGACTGACTGTGACTATCTTACATGCTACAAATTGTAGGCTCATGAGTGCACCTCTGATCGTCACTGAAGTGAAGTATCAAAGCTAAGTGCTTCGAGTACTACCTCCGGTGCCGCTGCTAAGCATTGCTTCAGATATCTGACTCTCAGCAAGAGCTCATTTGTATGCAGTATTCACAATTAACTGCGCTCAAAAAATTGATAAGATTTAAAAACAGGAGGGAATTCACGCTAAATAGTGGACTATCCAAATAAACACGAAAATAGTAGGCTATAGTTAGACGTACGAAATAGGCCCTGCCAGACAATATACAAGCAGCTGTTAAAAGAAAAATAGAATCGGTACTTAAAATATGTTTTATAATATTTTCAACTTCAAATCACTATTTGACGCACTAACTCGTTATCGCTAGACGCGATCGCAGGTGACGAGTTGACGTTGTAGTTAAGTTAAAGAACTATGCTTGCGGTTGCGGATTAGCTAACTTTAACTATATATGCGCCTGTTGGTAACATAAGGAAGACATTGTATTGACGGGTTCTTATCTTGTTATTAATAAAATAAGATTTCCTATATAAATAGTCGAGTACCGTATGAAAAATTGCCATGTTCCTCGGTGACCAAGTTCACAAGGAACGGCCACAATGTCTAGTCACAATGATTATCGTTGCAGTCACTCCATAAATTTATGTAATAAGCATAGTCTTAAAAAATTACAGTGAAAATATGTTGGTTGCTATAATAACATAATTAAAACAAACGGTAGCACAAAGCAGAAATCCAGTACTCGAATCCTTCTGCTAGAGATCCGTTATCCTTT
Organism: Varroa jacobsoni; assembly: GCF_002532875.2. Classification (NCBI taxonomy): domain Eukaryota; kingdom Metazoa; phylum Arthropoda; class Arachnida; order Mesostigmata; family Varroidae; genus Varroa; species Varroa jacobsoni. The sequence continues at coordinate 153,294 of NW_019213791.1, read as the reverse complement.
TGTCATAATGATAAGCCCACACTAACGACTTAAACTCGTTGTCTCCTACCTCTGGTACTTCACCTCTACTACAATTAATATTTTTAGCTTCTGTTACATGTTTCATAGAACGTCAAATGCTTTCCGTGAGACCAAAAAAGAACAAACGTATCTTCAGTATTACCACTGATAGACCGTCGTTGACGAGAAAACTTAGTATGAAGGTAGACAGCGGATCTAAAGGACAGCTTCATACTACTTTATGATGACTCAAGATGTGAATCTTGCAGAAGTTTAAAGATGTACTTGAATGCTGGCTGTTTTTAGCGAAGAGCACCATAAACTATCGTCAACTTTGCTGAAGGCAGCAACTTGCGCTGCAATTCATGATAAGCTATTGCGTGGTCAGTAAAAGTTTACTCATAAAAAAAGCTGTTTTTTTAGTTTCGCCGTAGTAAGAGACTTGACTAGCCGCTTGGCTTTTTGCCAAAGAAAGACTGATCAATACGTATTCTAGAAATCTCATTAAAGTTTTAATTGTTGGAATTTTTTAATCGAACAATTTATATTGTTTCAAGCCAGTTAGTAAAGTTGATAAAAAAAAAAGATCATATTAACTGAAAGCTTTATAATCTCGTTATATAAAATTAGTTGAAATAATGGCATAGAGTATCTTGCCATATGGAATCTCGACAGTCTGATAAATAAATAACTATGTTCATTCTATATATATATTTTACATAGTTAACGGTCGTACTAGTGGAGATGTCATGCTTAGGAAATTTTAGCGGTTTCCCTTCTGTGGTATGCTATAATGATGTCGTAATGAGTGACAAAGTAAACTAAAAACGTAAACGTATGCTTTCTCATAGCTAGAGTAGAATCATCTAGGGCTATATATGTATATGTATATATATGAAAATTGTACGAAACAAGCTATTAGCGTGCCGCGGAGTAACAGAAGCTAAAGGAGTACAAACGCTGGGGATTGAATCTAAGAGATTATATATTACTTAATAGAGCATAAAAATTCGTTTGCTTATAAACAATATTGTTAACCTTTAATTTCTCATGTGGTCTCCTGCAGGTACCAAGCATACCCAGCGCTACTCTTTGCTGGTTCCGGGAGTGATCACTGCGGCTAGTGAGCGACTCTTGTAAGCGTACCTCCTTCGATAAGGGATTCGTAGTGTTGTGCTGAATATTATAAAAATACGTGCTTTAAGAAAAAAATTGGGTTTATCAGAGAAGTACGCTTGACTCAAGTACAAAGCATTCTCCACAAAGTTCTTCGCCGGCAGTCGAACACGTCCACTAAAGTTGTGTATACCAGCAAATTACTTGATCGTGCTTAGTTAGCCATTTCAACCCACACGAGATTGTTGAGCTTCTCCTATGCTCTAGCAATAGCCTAAAAACCCTAAAATAGTACTCTATTTCATCCCGTGCGCCCTTTGCTTCTCGATCTCATAAAACTATAAATACGGTTCTTTTTTAATTACATATATGTATCTATTAATTCGATTGGTAAGTTTTGTGCGTTTTTGTTGTGGTAATAAGATAGTTTTCACGTTCTTCACATACAAAAGTATACACTACACGTACTAGCACTAGGTAGCACGTTTCTACAACAGTTCCATAAAAGAGCTTGGCTGAGCCGTTACAATGATTATTGGATAACGACTAATGCCTATCCGGCGGTAAAAGAAACCAGGGAAAGCTATAGTCAGAAAAGTTCAAAACGCCAGAGAAAATGCTTAATCTATCCGAAAAATATCTGACTATTTGGGCAAACAAATACCATTCAACAGCACGAGCCATTTATAAAATAACACTATAAATAGTATTTGAATAAGCTAATTGTCTAGCCTTATTTATAAACATACACCAATAGGCGACAGTGAATTGGAGCCTATCTGGCAAAAAAAATCTTGTCACGAAATAGACTAGCGGGCGTATCGGTGTATGGCCGTATCAGATTGTTTAACTAAGAAGTATAATTGTCTAAACGATACAAGCGAATTTATAGTCAAAGAAAAACTAACCGGCGTAAGCTAGGGAGAAAAAGAATGGAAAAGTAAACCGAGTAGGACGAAGACAGGACTGACGAACAAATCAAAAAAAAAAGGAAAAATAATGTGACCGGAATAAATTACGGACACTAACTAGGGAAAAATTAATAGCTGTTTGTATAGACCACAGAGACGCAAGGCGGGTATATTCATACATATATTCATATATTAAGCTCTTACAAGGGAATAACTGTTACACGAGCTAGGGTATAATGATTTTCAATGTTAAGGCCAATCTTTTTATGTTTTACACATCGCCTCGACATCCTGACAGCTTCCGAACAGCCCTATTCCTATCAATCACGCTCCTATTCGCAATTTCTCTATCTATAGCTTTTTGAAGTTCGAGTCTTGAAGAATCGATAATAGAATATGCTTGCCCACAACTGACCCTTTTTAGGTATATGGGAAGCCCCCTGATCACACGGATATAAGTTTGGAGGATAAGTTACTCGGAGCCAACGTCAGCTATTGCTTTGATTAATACAGGGAGTAATTGAAGCATGGCGATAAGGTATGGCGTTGTTATCAGGTACCCAAACTGCGTGCCAACAATCTCTTGAGGAACTCAAAATAGCAGACTACATTCATTGTATCATTGTCCACGAGTATCTCATAGTAGCAGATGTCTTTGATGTCTATTACAGGTACTGCCATTAACTTACGTCCAAAACTACTCAAGACTTCCACTGAACTGAACCTCTCTTCGAGCGACGTCATTCTCTAAGCTGGCCCTATTCTGGGTGGCGGTAGAGATTAAACCATGCTTTGTCTACGACAGTCATATGCTCAAGACGCGTTTTTTTTTACTGACTAAGATTCCGCAACGCATTTCCAACTGGTCTAAAATTAGCTTACCGGGGAAATTTATTAATTTTCTATTCTGTTTCTCCATTTTTATTATTTAGGTTATAACTGTGTAACATTTCACCTGGCAAACACCAGTTTTGGCCGACAGAACCCTTACACTTGAAGCTCTTTCGATTACGTGAATGGCTCTTTCAATCGTGGCGTTCCTGTCCCTTCGATCCCCGACATCTAGTCATTTCGTTGGGTTTCAATATCCATTTCTGCTTTGAAACGTTTGTATCATTCACGCATTGTTTTTTTATTGCACATAAGCTCTCCTTACCCAATGTCTCCTTACCCTATGTTCGATGAATGAATGCGATGTAACCTTAGAGGAACAAAAACTTGACCACTCAGCGTTCATGTCCAAGACTAAAATATGGTGTTCTTCTAAACTCATTTCATGGATTAAACTTAACCGGTTTCCATTTACGAAACAAGTTCCGTATGCTAGCGGCATGTAATCCATAAGTCAATCAATTCTAAGAAACAATTTTATACTAACTTGAAACAACTTAATATAGTTTTTGTTTTTCGTGTTCATATTCGATGATTAAGCTGATCGGCGTTACGATGACTAGCTTTTAGTATGAAACAAAGTGTGTCCACGACTCAATCCGAACCTAGACCATCATGCGTCCGTTAAACACGCTATCCACGATGACCTACACACACACACACACACACTCATATATATGTATATATATATGTCTACTGTAGATTTTCTTATCGGTATACCAAAGCGAAAAAGCTAACAACAAATATTTCTTTACGAATGATCCCTTTCCTCTTTGAATACTTGCTCCTGTTCATTCAGAATATAGTATAATAGATATTTTTTTACCTAACGTATTATCAAAAATACATTAATGGTTTTAATATTCTGTCGTCTGCCGAATTTAGTGCATGCGACTGGTTTAGTTAACTGGCCTGGTACCTAACACAAACTGCTTCTATCGGTTATTATATGAATTGCGTACTCTGCCCTGAAGAAACTCTTTTTCTTTCTGTATATAACACATACAGTCGTAGGAAAAGGGTCGTACTAGGCCACAAGCCGACCACACCTTCTGTTCCATTGTATTGCTGTTTTTAGATATTCTGAAACGCAGCCAGTCCATCAGGCCTACCGACGAAGGCCAAAATACTCGATTATATTCAACGTCGTATCATTCTCAGGAGAGGTGAAGGTTAGGTTAGGTTGAGGTAAAAAGGGTGACGAAGCGAACGGTTTTCAATTCTAAAATGCCTCTGCCGGAATCATTTTCAACCATTTTAAAAAGTTTTTCTTCATTGGCCAATGTTGTGCCATAATATGCCACAATAGTATCAAAGTGTAATCAGTGTAAGATTTTCACTTTAACTGAATTCCATCTATATGCACATTTTTAAACAAACACGAAAACAGATCGATATTAAAATGGTTACCTATTTTTCAGCTAGTTAAATTTTACTAAAAGGTAAGTTTTACAGCGTTCAATTAGGTATGAAATAAGTATGTGTTTTCATGGGAACACCAGAAAATTCTAGAAAGAAAATTAAAATTTAGGTGTTCGCGAAAATATCGGAAATGCTCGATAGTTTCGAAGGTGTCGATGTATCTAAAAAATTTACTGCAGTTCTGATATAGCTCATCATAACATGGTTATTTGGCGTGTAGGCAATGGTCAAAGATGAGCTAAAAAAAAATATCCATTCATTAGAAAACGACCTAATCAAATACTTTGATCCTCCCTGTAATGGACCGACCACCGAATGAACGTTCGATGGTGTCTACAGTTCGAGCAGAATGTGGTCAATAAAGCATCGCAAATTCAAAATTGTTTAAACATGTCTATTCTATCGAAAAAGGTTCTTGAAAAAAACATTGCCAATAAATGATGTTCTCTTCTGCAAACATGACTTGAAACAAACGTGAAAAAAAAAAACGATTTATAGGACCACACACACATTTGGGAAACAATGAAATGTAATCATATAGGTGTATGAGAACATCATTCGCTGGTAACCTATTATTAATGCAACTGACCTTCATGTCCGGGATTACGATGAGCATTTAGCAGTTAAGCACTGGTAAAATCTGTTAGTAAACGATACTGTTTTGAGATATTCCATGAAAACGAGTCTAAAATAGATTTGAGAATACGATACAATTTTCAAATAGTTTGTAAAATTACAAAGACCTCGGAAGTTATCGATATTTATAATAATAATAAGGATCCGATATATATCAATACAATATAGTTACTTAGATCTCTAGTAGTAACAAGGACGTGAATTTCGCAAAAAATAGTGAGCTGTTGTTCAAATAAATAAAATGAAACAAAACGGTAGCTATCTGTTTCGGTACTGGTAAGTATAAAGGGGCAGCCATAATGAAAGTTTATTATTATTTTCACAAGTTATTTTCACACATTAGGAAACAAGGAATCACTGCTCTAAGCTAGCACGGCAGACAAGATAGCTACGATTGAATATGCGAGAATTATGTCTCAGAAAGAAATATGCGTCAAGTTTCAATTGAAAATGGGTGGAAAAAAAATTAATCTGCTAATCAAATAAAAGACGACAATATTCGGAACGTGCTGCTGCCTAAAAAAGATCGCAAGAAGCTAGACGTTGTGAAAAGTGCCCCGATTGACATGAATGGCCACGGAGGCACGGTAAAAAAACTGATTTTAGCGTGACTAAACATACCAGAAGCCATAATGTAAACTAACAGAAAATAATCTACCTGTGGGTATCCATAATTGATGAGTAACTAGTTGTTCGAAATGACTGTTGAAATCCCATACGACAGTATACAAGGGATGAAAAAGATATCAACCCATGGATTTGAACTGACGGCACAGTATTATGTTTTTCATTGAAGTATAATGAACGCTCATGATCACAGGTCATTGCGTAATGAACACTGACAAAATAAAAGCGAATATTTGATCAATTAATTAGAGAGAGAGTTTGGTCGAATGATTATTGTGAGGTAATACGTAAAAGGCGAAGCATGTTGATACGAGTGACGACCAAAATGTACCCAACTAGTATAATTATAATACAGTTATTAGCAGAGCAGGGCAAGTGGTTCTACTTTGAGAGATCTTGAAGATCGAGGGTCAAGAGCTAAATAAACAACTTATCTTAATAATATGTAGATTAGCCCACACCGACTCTAGCTTAATTTCTCTTGCGCACAATACAAAGATTCTGTAAAGGTCAGTCCTATATTTTAACGGTAACCTGAAGAAGCTGATCCAGGTATGTTTCCCTTTGGGGATGATAGATGATTTTCATTTGTATTAATACCCTACTTGCTTACGCGACGTCAAATGATCCGGATTCTGTTTGCGCATGTTTCTTTTCCAGTATAGTCGTTCAAGTGTTCTAAAATATTTTTCAACTCGGTCAGGAAATGAGAACGGAGTTCTGCGCAATACCGAAATTCATCTAGGCAGAAGATGCCGGATGATTGAGGGAAAACGACTGTATCTAATGTAACGAGAGCACAAAGCGACTAACAACCGATTGAAATCGTCGTCTTTCAAAAGTACAACAATTCGCAAAATTTTCACAAATATTCGGAGGAATACAGAAACAGAATCAGTATTTGAGTGTGTAGAGGTTTAGAGCAGAATGATCCAGATGATGGCGGGCGGAGCAGGCACTTCGTGTCCGACCCCATGAGCTATTCATTCGCTAAAAAAATATAGCAGACGACAATATATGGTGCCAACGAATGTTTTAGCTTTGAGAGTAGCCGCTATAGCGATTGCTAGTTTGCGAAGCAGAGTTGAAGTAAGTTGAGCATCGTCACATTCATTTAAGTGAATACTCAGATATTTGCCTGTAGGAACTTAAGCATAATTTGTGAGACTGCACAGACTAGGGAAAATCAACAAAGGACTGGATTCTTAGAGAACAAAAATGGATGAAATAGACTTTATCGAATTGATAGTCAGTTGTTTCAAGTTAATTCTCGATTACGAGAAGGTCGAGTCTTATCTTGTAAGAAAGATGTCCTTCTGGACCAAAAATGAAAACAGACGTATCATCATATCACCAAGTATGACGGCCATGACATGACTAATGTTGTTTATATTAGTGGAAAACCGGAATGCTTGTAGGGAATCAAGATCATTGCATTACAAAACATTAGAATAACATGTGATATAAATTCTCTGAGTCGATATATGAGTCTATATAGACAACTTAGCAATGCTGTAGTTATGCTAGTCTAAAAGACAAGCAAATTTACTGTATCAGATATCTAATGACAAATCGATATGGTGGAATAGGTAAGGAATAATATACCCCATGCTTAAATGATACTGATCTAACCCAGCGGATGCATGTCAAGTAACTTAGATATGGCAAAGGCAGTGTACTAAGGAGAGATAGACACTGCTGAAAAAAACAAATCAAATTTTCAATAGTAGCTGGGTACACAGCTTCAGTTATGAGATGAAATATATCACCTCGTGTTCGCACGGAACCAGTGAATTAGATATAGATCTATAAGCACAATAGTTACTGCAGATGTTTGTCGTATCGACGTTAAGAGCCGGAAACGTCAAAGAAAACAGAAAAAGTCAGAAATATTTATAAAGCATAATTTATACGACTACAATAAACGTGCCGAAGATACAGAGTCGACTATACAGAACTGGATAGCACATTATGTTGGTAGCATTCAACACATATTTTAGCTAGTCGAAACCGATATCGTCAGGTCGCCGCAGCAGGTCTGTATATCTGCAGTAAGCATAGAAATACTGCAAACGCTGTGCAGGTACAATGTAATCATGTACATCAACTTGGAAACAACATGTACAACAACAATCAGATACAATGAAAGATGAACGAAACTACGTATACAGACAAAGATGAAAATTGGTGAAAATTTAACGGAATCCAGTAAATAGGTAGGTAGACTCAAACAAACCGAAAGATGGTACGCAGTAGTGATAAGAATGAAAAGCCATGTATATATAATTGGATGGAGTGCAATAAAAAAAAACAACAAAAAAAAATTCGAGAAGCAAAAGCGGTAGAAGGATAACATTAATGAATACCGTAAGAAATCAATTGCAATAGAAGAAATGGAACGCGTAGCAAATAAAATTTCAGAGAAACTTTGCCTTACCCGATACCGGAAAGGGGGGCCAGAAGGTTACGGCAGTACACAAGGTAGAAAACTCAGATGTGCGTGCTGAAAGGCAGTATTTCAGACCAGCCGTGTTAACAGTGAACGGTTAACGAAATTATTATTTTTTTTTAATATTTGTTATTTTTTATACATATTTTTATATTTATATATTCTATTATAAAAAAATATTACACGCAAATTACGGAATTAGTCAACAGGTTAAACGGGTGAAAAACGCTAATTATAAGCGATTTCTGTGAAATGAGATGCAAAAACGAACTTTAATTTTCTACTCTAAAAATGTAAAAGGACCCCAGATCGCACGCTTAGACGTCGTAACTGAAATTGAGCGATTGGTCACGATGCAGAAGGCACGCAACACCTATTATAATATGTACGAAAATATATACGCCCATGGGTTCAACACAGTATCGCAAGGGATCACTGATAAGAAAGATAACCGATAATAAGGAAAACAGAACTGACACAGCGAAGAAGATAATGGTCGTGTCAGTCAAGCAGCCTAGTCGGTTGTTTTTGGAACTTCATAACAATAAGACCTAAGGATCCTGAGGGGCCAAGGCACAGCGCCTTTTTTTTGCCATTCTGAAATTGACCAGTTACGAATCCCAGTAGATTTTAAGCAAATAGAGGAAGGGCGACCCTAGCCCACAACGGACCATAAGGCATGTTCGGCACTAGACCATCTTCGCTTAGAGTATCCGCAATACATTTAGCAATGTTTCAAATCAATTTCTGCAAATATTTAAAGGCAATAAGAGAAAACTTTAATTAGCCCCGTAACGACTTAATATAGCGCGATATAATGAAGAAACAAAAAACACCTATTATATAGAATCGAAGCATAAGCCACTGAAAATGAGGAAAATGATTTAAAAAAAAAGAAGTAAAAGTACCTTAAAATAATGCTTTTTTTTTTTTTAAATGGGCTAAATAGATGTTAGGGTGCGGAAGAATACAGTCACAATGTGGGATGCTCTACAAGATGCTCGTTACATGAATACATACTTATGAATGCGACACATCTGCTACAGCTTGAATTGCCATGTACAAAGCCAGATCTTGTAAATCGGATTTTCTAACACATACACAGTGCAGCACAACCGATTTTTTAATAGAGCTCTTCGCCAAAGAGAAATCAGACATGGATCGATAGAATCAAAGCCATGTTTGGATGCGGGCGACCTAGTTACGCCGGGGATTCAAACGATAAATAATTCAGACTGCGTCAGCGGCAGTTATAGTAGCGGTAAAAAGCTTGGAAATATATAAAATACAGAAAAGAAAAAAGAAAACGAACCCCAATAAGGTCACAAATGATCCATAGGATGAAAATGTATTTCGCAAAAATTAAGCGAGGCGCCGGAAATTAAATTTATCCATGACGGAGTTGGCCACGACTCGCTGTGAATAGCAATGATACGATAAGACCCGAAGCCGACATTTTCTTTATAACTAAAAATGTATATTTAAAAAATATCTAAGAGTAGCTATGTTTTCGCGAAAATAAAAAAGGCTGTGTTAAATATCGTCAGAACAAAAAAGTTTTAGATAAGATTTTAAAAATGCGCGGTTGTATTGACCCTGTCAGACGATAAACATGAAATCACATGTGATATCTATTCATCAACGCGACACGTTTCAATTGGATATCTTATATAGCCTTATGGTGATAGAATGGTCTTTCACGGAAAGCAACAGCGAGCAGATGTTAAACGGTCGTAGAAGACCTTAGAGAAATCGGTCAATGCGTATACAACAACATCTTGACGAGCCTAACAAAGGTAAAACATTAAGGATATAACAAGGTGAAATATATAAAACCTAATACTGATTAGAACTAACAAAAGAGACATCTATAATTAATAAACACACAGATGCAAAAAAAAAGTATACAATAGTCAAGACGTACTCAGACTGCAATCATTATGTACAGGTAATAGGCTTTTACAAATAAGAAGGATATATTGATCTCAACTCAAAGATAATGAGTTCAATCAACGTAATAGCAAACGTCTATTGGACCATTAAATTCTCTCGGATCGAATGAGCAGAACCTCGAGAACTGGTTTAACGCAGTGAACTTTTGGGTGTGTCGAGGGCTCAAGCCGCCAAAAATCCATATGAAACACAATTTAGAATTTTTGAGAGTGAACAGTCAACAAATCAGCTGTGGTTATTCTTGAACTGTAAGCATCCAATTGAGCACAAAATAATATATATATATATATATATAGTATTCTTAACAAAAGCATTAATAGTTTTTCCATAGAAGGCCTTAAAGTAACACATCTCAAGTAATTTGGATCTTGGCGTTGGTGTTATTTAGACGCTAAGATTTGGTAGAAGTGGATAGAACGCTATTATTTAGATTAAAGATAGAGCGCTCGGAAGATGGGTAAAGTTCCTGCAAGAAGTCACTCTATTTTATAGTTGTCCTATGATAAAGGCATAAATGCTGCTTAGGCCTATGAAAAAGTTTGTGCTGATTATAGTCAAGATGCGTTATCGGGAGAAACAGCCCGATGATAGTTCTATCGTTTTCATCCTGGGAACTTGAAAGCGAAAGATGCTTGTCATAGTGGTTGACCAACTACACAAAGTTCATGTAGTTATTAAAAAAGTTGTGGATAGCCAGGGAACTAAACATCCACCACCAAGCAGTTCTAAACGATTTGAGGAAGAAACATTCGATGCTTAGGTTACACGAGGGTCAACACAAAATAGGTAGTAATCGTATTTTTACTTGAATGAAAATAAACCATTTCTAGAGCATTATAGGTGATGAAAGGTTGACAACATACAATGGTACTATGGAAAAACAATGTGCTCTACTATCCATGGCAGAACTTGGACAGTGTTGCCTGGCAAAACGATTAATTCAGATCACTATTGTCAGGTACTAATATAATTGTTATAACCTATTAAAAAAAAACAACAATGGGACGAAATTAGAGGCGTCGTCTTTCACTATAAAGATTTCAGACTACATATATATTTAGTTAGCCGGCAACAACCTAGAGGATTGCGATGGGAAACTCTAACATATCCGCCGCATAGCGCGGGTCCTGCACTATTAGGCTATCATCTGTTTCGATCTCTGCAGAACTGCCCGATGGGGCTGATTTAGCTTCAGCAGGGGGATGCGAAGATCACTTACCACTATTTTTCACTGAGAAACTACAGAGCCAGATCTACAGTAATGGGATTATGGCGTTATTAGAAAAATGACAGACGATGATCGATCAAAATAACGTATATTTAGATGATTAATACTTCTTTTAAATATAAAGAATATTTCCATTTTGGCCTAAAAACCGTCAATACGTCTTCGACCATCCAATAGACATATATAGGCTGTTACGCTTTTGCTGAAGCTAAACTGTTAATTATGTAAGATGTTAAAACGACACATCAATTATGAGGCCTGGCTTTGAACCTTTTACACATTACAAAGATGGGTTGACAGTTCGAGCACTGGCACTTCATGGTGGGTTCTTCAACATATTACGAGAAGACTCACATTTGATCCTTGGGTTAATAAACATAGCTACAGATAGGCATCCATTATTCGTACCAAATAACAAAACTTGAGCGCGAGCTTTTGCTGCGAAAGCGCCTCCAACATAACAACTAGACAATTATATTCATCAAGACAATAAATTAGAATTAATTTCACGTCGCATATTTCATTCGTCATACATTATATGAAAAAGAAAATGATTTGATTGCGTACTAAAGGGAATTTTATATCAAATTCAGGCTTTACAAGGTCCTTAAATAATCGACCCTCTTTCGTCTGTTCCCGAAAAAGTTATTTGTGCCTGTTACAGTGAAGACTTTATAACTGGAAGGGCCGCTCAAAACTTGTTTACTAAGTTCAAGAATCACATTTTGGGACTGGAGAACGTGCCGCGTTTCGGTCGGCAGTCTGAAATCTATAAGGACAGAGTGAAAGCACTTTTGGCGCAGCTATATCACTATAGAGAAACAACCTAAATATAGTAATAACCCAAAAATTAGGGATTTAAGCACCCCATGAATAAAGTAAATAGCACAAGAAAGCATCACTATTTACTGCCTCTCAACTTCTTGCTCGGTACAGAATAAAACTAGCTAAAATGACAGAATCCTAGAGAAAATTGTCAATGATGACATGTTGTAGCGTCCCCACGTCGACACAGACCAGTAAAAGAATGAACAGCTCGGGAGATGCGGATGATACCAAACCCAAAGTTGAACCAGGTTTGCATCTTGAGAAGACTCTGATTCTTTTTTTAGTGGAAATGGACAGGTTTCATACACTGAGAAGTTTAAAAAGAATAAGGCAATCAACAGTGATCCAAGAATGGTCCAGTTGCGTCGAGTGAACGAGGCTATTCGACAGAAAGTGCCAAGTAAACGGGGCAAAGCCATCCTTCTTCACGACAATGCGGGCCCGCGCGTGGCAAAGGTTGTCAAAGCTGTGCTGCAAAAGCTTGAATGGGAACATTTTTCACACCCCTCGCGTTTTCCAGACCTCGATCCGACGGATTATCATCTTTTCCGATGACTAGCAGGTGAAACCGGTCACCATTACGCTCTACAGTGAACAGTGCCTCAAGACCTGGTTGAACGAATTCCTCAACATCAAACCTGGGAATTTCTGGGTGAGAATAGGTTTAGTTCGATAACAGTTTTGGCTCATTCATTTTCAGATAACCATTTATAAAGAGGAGGTATTTACACATCTTCGTGTGGCTGTATTACTAGCCACCTGCGTTGTTATCCGCCGCATCTTATTTAGCAATGCTGAAAATTACTGTAACCACATTAGACAATGTAAATGTGTTTTGCGCTAAATTACTTTTTAATAATGGCCAGCTTTCGTTGAGGTGCGTACAAAGATGATGAGAAATATAGTTATAGATATCGTAATTTTTGTTCTATTTTTTCAGCTTAGTAGTCCTGAGTTGATTAGCTGAGGGCACGGCATTCTCTCTGCACGCAGATGAGGTCTGCTGGTGAATGTTGTTACGCTTAAAATTATTATAGATCATGGTAGATATCATTAAATTGCATCGAGTAAATGTATATATTTCTATTATACCTACCCTCATCAGTATAAACATGAGTTATTATGATTTTATTGTGTGCTTAGTTAGATCAAAACAACATTCATGGAAATCCACAACGTTATTAGAGACTTCCGTTCTTTTTCGTGACATATCGTTATTCTGAGAGCCTCACTACGCTTAAATCACTACGGAAGTTATTAATCTGTACGTTCACTTCTGCCTCCACCCTGATTTCCAATCAAATAATAAATACAATAAAAAAAAATCTAATAGAAACGTACTCAGTTTCTATATATACACTAAATATACTAGCAGTTAAGTGCTAGCGGAATAAACGTTTAGCGTGTGTTACCAACACGCTCCATACATCTTTTGACCAGCATAGAGAAGATGATGGATCGTATCAATCGTCCGTATATATATATATATATTAACATAAGATTTTACTATTGAATTGGAAGATATGTCTGTCTTTATGTAAATCTATCTTTGCTGCAGTGTGTACGTATATAATGAATGGACAATCGTAGAATGACGGTAGAAAAATGCTTGCTTCTTCCGAGGTAGTTCGCTCGAAAATCGTGACCTCTTTAGCAAGTTTTAACATGGTGTGTACATGTAGCTTCGACTTAGTGAAAGATAAATGATGGCATCCTGATATTTAATATTTATGTACGTCCACGTAATGAAAAATATGATGATAATGATAAGTATCAATCGATTTCTTTTATAATACGCATTACATCCTGTGCAGCCATTAAGTATTGCTACAAGCGGCTAGCACAGGAAGAAATGTGTTTCATACGTGGTTTCGAACTTAGACCTCGTTGCACGTTTTTAGCCTTAGTACCAACATACTACCACTGCACTGTTAGAGAATGTTCTTCCTTGTTGGAAGCTAACTTAACGCAAATACTCTAGATAAACAGGTACTTTGTTTGCTTGTGCGTTCTGCAAGTGCGGCCAGTACAGTGAGTAAGATTAAGTACTACCGTATCCTGCAAAAAAGCTCATCTTAAACACCTCCTAAATGGCTCGATATCTTCAACCCGTTCTGATCGTCAGAAACGACGACAATGACCAATGGAAGCTCTTCAGCCAGCTTGTCGCGAACATTATTTGCGTCGGTAATCGAATTTATGCGCAAAGCTTGCTGACATAAGAAAGAGACTGTCTGTGTTCACCTCTACAACAGTCAAAAAACCTAACCTAACCTAACCTAACCAGATTTTAACGCAATTTGGATACGGTTATATGCAAATAAGCCACATGAGTAAGTTGGCCTCATCTAGATTATTAGGTTTCACCTTGTTTGTAGAACCAATCGAGCCGAACCAACCTAAATGATTGTCAAAATCACCCTGTATAGTATAGGGGATGATACTGTCTAGCCAATTGATAGACACAATTAGCTCAGTTTATGTGCTACATTTTATATCTTAATAATGTTATTCGAAAAGGCATTCATTACTTACGTATCGTTTACTATTGGCCCTTATCGCAATATTCACTCGAGTGATGTAGATAACGTTTATTATCTACATCCCTCGTGTTGTTATAAAACTGCATGAGTTCAATGTTAACCTTGGCTGCTGGTAATTCGGAGCTTCTTTTAAATATCACCATTTAACCGGTATAGAAGACGACAGATTGCAATTAACGTTTTTAGGGCGTAAAGTTGATTCATCGGTACCCACTCAACAGCTTCTTCAACTAGTCAGTAATTACAAGGGCCTGAGTTCATCTGAAGTACGCGACGTTCCCGATAGGGCACTTGTCGTAGCAAGCATTCATTGTGGCTTCATCTCAAAAAAGTGAAAATCTCCTTTTTTTTTTTTTTTTTTTCAAAACACTTACATTGTCAGCAAGCATAATAGTGACAAGTGTCCTTATGTTTCTATCTAAGTTTGTACATCGGCAAAGAACGCCCGAATCGTACACACACAGGACTGTGTTTATTTTATTTCCAACACATCTTATATTCTGTCCTTTACGATCATTTACGGTCATTTGACGAACTAATATAGCTCGCGAACAATTATAGAAAGTAAATGACTATGAAGGTTTCCGAACGATAAGTATATCATTTGTATATCTACGAAGAAGAACAATACGGTGTTATATCACGCTATGTTGGATGAACGGATGACCTAAAAGTTTTAAATTTAGTCGAATGTTGATAGTATGAAGGGCTCGATAATTGAGACCATCTAGATTCGTGATAAAATTAAGTGACTAAATCGTTTAATATCATAATTTTTAAAATCGATTCTACTCAGCAGAGCGACGAGGCGTGACCAGACATGGAATCAGAAAACTTCTGCGTTTGTGCGATTGTATCACGGCCCCTAAATCGATCACCCCATTTGTCATAGTCTATAGAGGCACTACGGAAGCACAATTAAATCACAAAATCGTTTTAAAATAGAACGAGATGAAAAGTTTTTAAAAATCATGTACGCCTTTTTGATGTGTAGGTTCACTGAAAGGGTAACTTATTGACTTGACACAAGCTAATACGATGCAAATTCGGCGTGATATTGAAAACTACCCCCCAATTTTTTTTAATATCGATATGTAAGCAGTGGCATACCATTTGCCGCGTATAATCAGTGAAACATTTTTCTCGCCGAAAATTTGGATAGCTTTACAAAAAGGCATGGCAGAAACAAAAAAGCAAACATCAATTCTGGCTTTCAGTGGCTAATTTAGCTAATCTATAATATATTATAGATGCATAACAGAGTTGACCTCGTGACTTACTCATAGGACGCTCATAGCGAATTGTAGGCAATACCTGCAGAAGCCCATCAGAAACGAAAGAAAGAGACAGCTAGAGGAATCAGTTTTATTTAACAATGGAAGATTTGCCATTGCCCACTTTGACCTGGTCTTTTTTCGTTGAAGCAGAGAAAAAACAAAATATCCACAAGACGTTCTATTGATAGTACAAATGAATAATATATAGTTTCTCCAAAAATATTATTTGTATTTTAATACATTCCTACTGAAATAATAATGGTACACATGTTTTTGCTTTGTCTGTACTAATTCCTTCTCTATTGCTCCCTATTGAATGATTTCTACAAAACTTTTAATAATGTTGTAATATTTCACACTGTTTTCTTTTTTTTTTTTTTTACTGCTCGATTGGTCACTTCTTTAGATACAAATAAAGTGAGAATTGCTTCTAAAAGAAGCTCGCCGAAACGACTTAGTAAATCAGATTTACCGTAGAGCTCAACCCTATTGGATCAAAACTGGAAAAAGATAAATATGTACATTTGCTAGGATCGTTCCTGGAAAGATAAATAGGCAGATATTTCAGCGGAGCTTCAAAACGTTAGCATATATTAGTTCTCATTGGTAGTCTGCAAGCATGTAAAAAAAAAGTGAAAAGCCCAAATTACCCTATAATATATGGAAGAGTTGTGATTCTGTTACTTTACTTTACTCAGAACCAGTTCCACCAGCCAGGAGCTGATTATGTTCTGCACCCCAAATACCGGGTTTGTTTGTTTGTTTTTATGTATAGGAAGTATTTTTAGTTATCTATATACTCGCGACGAAGACTCGCTTAAACTAGCCGGCCCCTCTCAGACGTCCGAGGTACGCTGTCTATCGAAACTGAACTATAGGTAAGTCTTGCGAGATACTTTGCCACATCACGAGGTACGACGCTTTTCGCTGTGATTCTAAACATGTTTTTAGCAGAATTAGTGATCGAATGAATTTGCCTTCGACTATATTCCCATCAGACTATTCGTTTGGTGGTAACGCTGAGATTATCGCCCAAAAGGCAGTCGCGTGTTTATGGGATATGCCGACAAATAACGATACTTATTTACCCAACTAACTGAATGAGTTTTGGCCGTAGTTACTCAATTAAAATAAGTAGTACATCAATCTAGTAGAAGGAAACATGAGAGTAAAATGTGAAGTATTGCTGATGTCGCAAGTGTGTCAAAAACTGAATTTCAAAAATTTTCAGTTGCTTTCGCTTTGCTCACTATGTAGATTTTCAATTTTTGATTGGCTACAAACACCGTTACTCCGAGTTTTCAAACCGCTGAGACATATATAGGGAAATTTAAACTAATTTTAGGGCATCTAAATAACGGAGAATGTCATTAAACCGATATGCTCTTCACCACGGCAAGAAGTTGGCTTTTACAAGGGGCATCATTGTGAGAAGATCCTAGTTCACCCAAAATACTTGATCTCGAAGGGCAACGGTTATAATAAAATACGTTTTAAGGATTTGTATACTCGCTGTTTTTCTCCATAGTGAATGCGAAGCGGACTGTGCGAAATTACGATGAGTAACCGTATTCACTTCCAAATCCAGTATTGACAAGTTCATTATCTAACGACTGACTAAAAGTTGTTGATAAAAAACAAAATACACCCCGCTATATTTCAAAAACTTATTGCGGCATTTCATATGTATTCTGTCTAGACTTACAGAACTATATACGCGAAATGTATTGATAAGAAAGATTGATCGGATTCGTATCCTATCGTCTGCCTTGTTAACACCTCATCGTCGTTGAAAACGCGTTGAGCTTCTAATACTATTTCTGCTATTTTCGCGGGCTTTCAAAAAAACATTTACGTGCATGCATACTTTAGAACTACAGGAGCCATTATTTATCGTTATACTGCCATTTACCCCGGCACGATCGTCGACGAATCTTTGTAATCTACTAGTGTTCAGTTGTACGAAAACCGGGCGTCCGAATTAATAGTTATAACTGTTCGGTGCCTGCGAGGCTGTTTTGTTATACCGAATATGTTCGAAACAAATGCACAGATTACATGCAGTTAAGCAGGGGCTGTTGAATTCGTATGCTTCTCGATAGGGCATTACTCGTTCAAGCTATTGAACCGTACAACATTGTTTGCTGGGTTGCTGATTATTGTTGCGTATTGCCCAAGCCTGGCGAAAGCACTTGCCTTTATATATATTCCATTCAATGCATACGTTGAACAATTGACCTCTTTCCTATTGTTAAATTTAAACAAAGGAAACTGTCACCATATCATATAGACTATCAGCTTCTATTAAGTAGCCTACGGGTAACTTTACAATCAAATCCTGCCCGCTTCCAGTCCCGGTATGTCAATGACCCTTGTTATCCCTGCAGTACTAGTTTAGCTGTCCTTTTTTGCAGACAGGCTTTACATGGATTTGTCAAGTAGTCGTCTTGAATCTCTGGTGCACGCACACGGTAGTTTTGCAGCCTTAGACGAGGGACATTTCCTTCATCCTCAAAGATTCATAATAAGCAAAAAGTAATATTTTAATTCTGCACCTATATAATGCAGGTGTTTGACTTAATCGAACGCATAATTTATATATTCTGTCCCCGTTTTACCATATGTTTTCAGCTACTTTTCGTGGTCCACATATACAAGCCAGGCAATTTTTACTAAACTAACGTATCTGTATAGATGCATCAGAAAGCATTTGTTTATGTTTATCTGTATTTTGTTATATTTTAGGTCTACTAAAAAATTCGATTACTGCTTGTGCTCGATCCACTGTGATTGTCTATCCCTTCCATTGATGCATACGTAGGGTGAACCCGATATTGTAACTGATAAACGCTTGTCCACCCTCCGCTAGGGAACTGCTTCTCGCCGTTCACCTCATTTATGGAACAATAGAGCGCTAACTTTATCGACTTGAAATAACATCCGATCTAAGCTTCAATCTACAAGCGCTCCAATTTGTGCAAAGACGGAATTGATCTAACAATATAACATGAAATGGCAGGCAAGATAAATACCAAACCATTTCGATACTGTCGATTGCTGCACTTCTACCATTGTTGGCTTGCACTTCTACACAAATTCGAAGACCGCGACGGTGCTGCTTATACTCCTCGTCGGCGGGTAACATCCTTCATGCCCTTTTCCCTCGCCCTGTTCCAAAAGGCGATCTGGCGTAAGCATAGCTTCTAGAGTGAGAGGGAAAACAACAATGGACTCGTTGTGTTCAAAAACACGTGAAAATAAAAGCCATACTGAAATATGGGGAATTATCGAGTACTGAGCGGAAGTTTCTTTTGCTAAAAGTGCTTTGTCGTTGATAACGTTGCTCGTAATATGAAGTTACGAACAAATAAGGAAGTAACACTGGTGGAAATATAGCTAAGCAGTATCTGTTGTCTCTTTGTTTCTGATAACGCATTCAAACATGTTATGATACTCGAGAGAAGATCTGAAACTTCGACCTTCAGAAAGGCACAGAGGGGCGTTTTAAAGGGCGTAATAATAACTAGTAGGACAGTGAAGTGTTTTCGGGACCAGTTTCGAAACGCGCAGTTTCAAGAATGCCAGGAAAAAATCTAGTTGCGAAGTTTAAGTAATGCCATGTGACTGTATAAATTTAAGGAACACCCTGGAGTAGTCGTATGAACAAAATTTAGCAGACGGCTAAATTCCTCAGCTAGTCGACAGTTTTAACTTCCTATACGCATATAACTGTGCCGTTCGTGTATAATAGTTTAAATATTGTTTTATAGTTATCTTCAAAAACAAGCTAACGGACAAACAGCCTAGGTCTACAGGATGTAAACCCTATCGGTCATTCCTATGTTTATGGCTGTGGAAACAGGCCATGCACATGCAATGCTAAATACTAATAGGAATCATTTTGATTCGGCCAAATATATGAGTTATTACCATGTTCTCTATAGGTAGGCTGCAGTTTCAGCTGACATCAACAACGGAATGACGAAGGTGCGCTTCATCGGAGTGCAGAATGGCGTTCTGATTTATATAACTACAGATATACGCCACGAAATCAGCAATCCGCTTGACCCATGCTACCAGCCGACTGGTACTGATTAGTGCTATAGCAGGCAAACGTCATCGCAGATATCTGTTTAGTGTAGCGCGACATTCGTGCTCATGGCCTAGTTATTTTCGCGGCCACGATTGCCATTCACTGTGCAAGGTGTAGATATTTACCAACGCAGGACGTAAAGAACGACGTCAGTGCGCTGTAACGCGCAATAGTCGCCACCGTCGTCGCCGTAAAAGCAACGAAAAACTTAATTAGCTTTGCTAGCCAATTAGGACAGTGCAAAGCATAGACGACGCTACGGTTACCAAGTTAGTCAAACCAGCAGCAGCATAGAGGAGTGAATGCTAAAGCGAAAAGCCTTAGGCCGTTAGTCCCGCGAGCCATCTAGTTAGTGGCCAAACAACCCACACATATCCACGAATCCTAGCATTACTAGATCGCTAATACAATAAACCATCTATGCTCTGTGGATTTCACGCGCTGACAATATCCCCAGCAAGCCAACTACGCTGGCGATATTGTCTACGTCTTACAGGTTTGCTCTAACGATTTCGGCTCCGGCTAAAAGGGGCGCTCGTCTATGTTAAGTAAGCTGTGCTAAGAGGCGGGAAAAAGAAAAAAATTTGATCGCGTTAGCTAGCAGGAACTGCAAGAGAAACCTATTTCAGAATAAAAAGAGCACCGCCGTAAAAGAGGGGCGGATAGGGCACGAGAGGGGGGGCAAACTACGTAAAATAAGCAAGGCAGGCACTAGCGATAGAAGAAGCCTGGAATCTAGAGAACGTCAGGGCGACGCGTGTACTCTCCGTGCAAAGTGTGTAGCACATAGTATGTACATGGCCATATACGTAGCAGTAAACTAGCTGCATACTAGCAGTAAACTAACAAACTACCAAAAAGAAACAGTATAGGGGTTGATGCACAAGATGAAAAATAATCAAACCAATTTACGTGAGGAGACAATGTGTGCACGTAAATGTTTTTCGGCAACGTCAGACATTCTCGCAAACCTCTATCGTCCGTCGCTGTTATTGGCCATGGGACAGTACATGGTATAAGAAACAAATCTATGCTTAATACAAATATGTTAACTATGATAAGTTTATTCTGGGGGTTTGATAGGCGATCTAATATATTATTATATTATATATATGTACATGTATATTAGTCCACTATTTTCATCAAATGATTCATGTAGTTGTTTAATTTCAGCCTTAGTTTGTGTGTTTTCCTTCGATCTTCTAAACTCGAACGTTCAACTAATATTTTTGACTCACACAGTAAAAAGCATGCCAGCGATTATAAAAAAAAAAAACAACAACAACTAAGGAATATGTCTAAACTCTCAGGATCACATCATTCGAGAGCAGAGCTCTCCAAACGCAATATTCCTACACAGAAGTATTGATCCTTTTTTAGGGTCGTTGCTACTAGTCGAATAGATACCCCTACAATATATTCGAACCATAGTAGAAACTTGACGAACGAATTTATTAGTGCAGAAGTTGCTCTGAAATTGTGTTTTTGTAATCGGCTGTTATCGCTGTCACGCCGTGAAGGAAATTTGGTTCGATTTTGAATTTTGGCCCAGTTGTATTGAAACAGTCTATTTCAACCATATTCAGAAGACGCCCTCATGATCGTAGACTTCCACGACAAAAAAATATGGTATTACGAACGCGACGTTATATCCTCTTTTACGATTCGTTATTGAAACGCCTATTGGCCGGAAAGTCGGCTTTGACGTCCTTCTGGCATGCCGGAACCTATCATATTTTTCGAGGCCTATACACCAGCAGCCCTTCAGGCTCTTCCCTCGTGGAATGTTACCGAAGTGTTTTCACAACTAATTCCGATATTGAAGCTAGGGTTCGAGTAGACCCGTTGGCTTCTCGTGTTGATTTGTCAAATACGTTTAAGACAGCGGCTACTGGTACAGCGAGAGGCGTATCAACGCTTCATGTCAAGCCTAGACCACCACGGCGGGTCGTACATAACCAGGAAAACTGCCTTTGGGCATTGCTTTCCTCAGTTTTGGGATACCATCGGAAATCATGCCCTAGCCCTAGCAATGAGAAAAACAATATAGGAAGTAAAAAACGATAAAGCAAAAAAAATGTAGCAATAGTTCTATAATAAGAAGATGGTCGCAGATGATGATAACCTGATTTAATGCGACCGATTTATCTATATCCGAATGATACTCATTTGCTAGCACTTAACGCTTTTTTGCGCCTTTTTCAAAGAGTAACTACCGGTGCACTGGAATAAAGTGGCCGAATGTAAATCTGTCTAAAATTGTAGAGACAGGGCGAAAGGAAAAGCCCTTTGCATACTGTCACAATAGCTGGACAGACCATATATTAGCGATAATAAACGCTTATTTCTAGTACTGCTCGTATAACAATTTTGCAAAAGATATTACTTAGCTAAACTATTATGTAAGTATAGCAGGATAGCTATATAGCTTTAAGCTACGCATTTTGCAAACAGGGCTTAAAGCCCTATTCCAGATTCAGCTTGAGCTAATCCGGTCGTTAGATGTCAAAATCAATTTGTGGAAGTAGTGTATTTCGTCCAAGTCCAAACAAAACAGAACTAGAAATTGTTATTATCTTATTAGATGTTTCTGATCATTTAGTCTAGTTGCTTTTTTTTTGCCCTTAATTTCTAGACTATACGTTTCGCACATGCCTACGTTGTTGGTTTTGTGTCTCCTGTAATACGAGAAGTAAACATAATAAAGTCTAGGCCATACAGATTCTTTGACTGGGTTTGTTTTTAGTTTGTTTAACCTGAACACCATTAATGGAACGAGAAATGGCTACACGACTCCATACTACGAAATCATTTCGAAGATGTGCGACGACCTCGCTTACGGCGCTCAAGGGGTAAATACACAAAGTGGTATCTAATATGCCGTAAATAAAAGATAAAACGTTTAATAGTCAAAGTACTCAGGTGGCCTTTGATTGCCTAGAGAAAAAAACTTCTGTCTTGGCTTTCGCTAAAATAAACGTTCAGATAATCCGACTTTTATCTCAATAAAGGATTGTTTATATTCCCAAGTTTGTATTTTAATTAATTTTTGAAACCTCTATGCATGGGCATCTCCACCGTAAGCAAGAACTATTGTAGCAACATAATTCTATACACAATAAGGAACACATTGATCCCCGTAATATTTTTTTGTACCATCAGCTAGAAAAGAAGTTCTAGCGCTAGGAATAGTTTGATTGAAAATATGCTCATGCTGAACATAACTAACCTAATTTTGAGGCAGGCAACGATCGTGGCCTTAATATCCTACCCAGCACTGAGCACCGCCCAGGGCTCAGTATGTCAAAGGACTATTCTATTTTATTACATACAGATGAAGCTGTTATCACCATCGTAATTATCTACCTTAGAAAATCCTGGCATTAGTAGTTTCGTGCTTTAGCTTGCGCGTGACCAATTTTGAGAAGGATTAGTTACCGCCCCCTGCTAGAAGCATTCGTGAGTGGTAATAGACATGTTCTTGTAGTCGAGTAAAATCATTCTGTGGACATAATTCACTTCTTTTGTCTTGCCTTCACGTCTCGGCTAAATGTTGTCCACGGTGTTTGGCGGCACTGAAGACACGACACCGTTAGTTAATACAAATGCTAACATGTTATTCCTCCGCCATCCGGGAACTTCTACATAAACAAGTTTTATTTTCCTCGGTCGGTTCTGATGTATATATATATATATTGACGCAAACATTGTAATGTGAATTATGTCTGTTGTCTATGTAAGCGCAGGACGAGTGGCTGTGAGGCGCTCGTAACTGCCAGCCAATGACAAAGCTATACCAGTTCACTTTGTTTTGGTGGCAGTGATGGGATAGCTACCAGTATGGAAACGTTGGCAAGGGGAGTCGTAGAGTACGTGAGTGAGTGGACGACGTCGCCAGAATTCATATTCTATGATGTCTGATCGAAAAGGTCGATAGATAGCTCTAAGCTTCTGGGTGGAGATCGCGGGTGATTGGCCGATTAGATAATACAAAAAGAGCGACCGACAGACATCTAGGCGACATCTCGAGTATGCTTCGACCCGCGTGAATGGGATACGACTACATGGAATGCCTTCAAAAAGGAGCCCTACGACCGTTTCCCTCAAAAAAAAGAAAACCGAGTCGCTGAAGCGTTGTTTTTAGCGCTACAGTGTTGAACGATCTGAGGTGTCAAGTTCGAATTCAACGTGCCCCCGGCTAATGTTCGAAAAACCGCATAATCGGTTAATTTGCCGAACGTTGTCAGAGCGTAATAAATTCCTGCACCGCGATTCAAGATTATAGCCCAAAGGTACTCGACACCCGTCTCCAGAAGCTAAGTTGGAATCGAGGTCTCGCGGACGTAAATAAAACTGTACGGGGACTAATGGCATGGTTTTTCCGAAATAGAGAGAGATGAGCTAGAATGCGCCCGTACGTAGGTATAGCATGTATTGTAGCGTGAAAGAAAGCGATGAAAGTACGTCCTTTCTTAATCTGTCGGCAGAAAATCTATGAACCCGATGCTGAATGTCGGTGAGCATCCGCCTTATTTGACAGCATGAGCGGTAACGACCACTACGTTTACTGCTTCGGCAGCACGGTGTGCTTCAGGAAGACGGAGGGCCGGATTGTGAAAGGCTGTTGATAAGTGGTCGTGCAAGACACCTTCGATTGAATTTAAGACTAACAATTCTTACACTCAACAGTTCGTTTTGGAAAAATGGGGTCTTGTCCGACATGCATCACTAGAGTTCCCGAGAAGTAGCAGGCAGCGCAACATGAACTCTCTAACCGCTACGCAGCGGGATAAAGACATCCCATCGCATAAGCGTAACGGAATAGCAATGATGTAGGCATTATCAATTAATTATGTACGTAAACAGACTGCAGGTGGCTCTGAAGCGACCGTTTCTTCCAGCGAACGACAAAGCTAGCCTAGTCCATGTTTTCTTATGTATAATACATATAGTATATTTTATATATACGGATATAACATACAAGTGGCGCCATTTATAGAGTCAAGCAATTACAAAATATACGTACTACATGGGCAAGATAAACCCTACACGCGATATTTTTCAAACTATTGTCACTCGAAGTTTAGAAAGAACCGACTTACTGTCCGACAAAGTCGGATTCTATCCAAAACAAGGGATATTTTAAGAAACTGTTATACTTTTATAGGAAACTGGGGTACTTTTTACGCTTTTATAAAGGGTACTTTTTTTTGACGGCCCTAGAAATTTGAGTAATTTACTGGAGTCACTCGCTCCATCAGAGCAGATTGAAACTCTAGCCAATAGACAGCCAACCTGCCGTGGGCAAGCCAAAATTTTTAAGCGCTTCACAAGTCCTTTCGCGTGAACAACTTACAAGCATAACAAACAAGGGGAAAAACGTATTTCTTTTTGCAAAAAAATACGCTGCCAATATCGGTACGCATAAAGGCAAACACAACAAACATATGATCTAATTAATATAAAACGAACGTTTACATATAACGGTTTTTATTGCTTTTGATTCTGGTCCCTGTTTTTCGGAATTGTCCCTTCGGTAAAGCGTCAATAACCTGCCTCCCACTTGAAGATCTAGCTGGGATGGGTCCGCTGTACTTATCTAAGGTTTCCTCGATAGACCCATGAAACAACATGATAACTGTATCGTATGATAACGACTTACCGAAGTTGAAATGGCCTAGTTACTACGGCAAATGCATAGCGCCATTGGCCTATTAATGAGGGTGTCCTGTGGCAAGAATCAATATCCTTACGAGTGCATAGATCCACCACTATTTCTAACGAGTACAGCATAGCATTTATATATGAGATCCAATGTTCTTCTCATTGTCGATTCACGTACAGCCTCAAAGCCTTAGTAGACCCTTTTGCGGAGCTACGCGATTGTAACAATCAAAGAGGTTTATCGTATTTTGGTTTTATGCTAGTAGATTTTTTACTGAATATGCGCAAGGTGGCTTAATAAAGTAGATGAATTTGTAGACGGAACACTCTGTAATGTTGGCCGGCCATTTGCACCTCAACGCACAAGGGATCAAGGACTTACTTCAGCGCGGTTCACGTTCTCGTCAATTTTCCAACACGGCTTTCCCTTCTCGTTCGTCCACAAACTCAAACGCAGAATTCCTACTTTATATGGCAATGCATCGGACGGGCTATAACTAGATAAAAAACATTCCTAGTAATGCGCAATATATTTGTACATTTGATTGAATCTTTCCATCCGGCAGAAGCTCTATAATCGGCTCAGTGTAGATGGGCCTTAGTCAAGGTTTCAACGTAAATATTGTTCAAATTCTCTTGCAAACTATATATCACATGCACAATACGCGCTGAGCACCCATCGTCGGGGGGGTTGGACGATCGAACTCTGTTACCGAATTCAGAATTCAAGTCTTGCATTTTTAGACCAAATAATAATGTGGTATGAGCGTGGGTGTAAAATGACATCTTGATTAAAGAGTCAATTTTACCTTCCTCGATACTGATGGACTCTATGGGTCTCGAGCGGCCCTTCGCCCAAATTCTGAATAGCTATTTATCTATAGAGTTGCTTCGTCAGTCCCGAGCTATGCTAAGACACATAGGCTCGTTGTTATATCTCACATAAAAATTCGATGATTTATCGAAAAAGAGTCGAAACAAAAGACAACTTTCACTAAAAACTATCGGAAGAATTAACGCATATTGCTTGGCTCTGTTTGTTTTGTATTTGTCCGAGAATCGAGGTAAAGCTGACTCTTTTTTAAGCGATCGCAGCTTCATTCAGACAATAGTGTTATAATATATCAAAGTAATTTTAAAGTGTTTATTTGAAATTATGCATAAAATACAAATATGTATATAAGTTAGTAACTTAAATGATTACTATCGCGCATTGATTCAATGTAACAATGATTCTACAAAAGAATAGAGTATGAAAAATCAAAATCTTCTTACTCTATTGAAACGCCCTATAATAGGCTTCGTTACGACCCCGAATATTTTGTTCCCTTCTGCATTTCGATTTATACCAATATTTCTATAGGAGGCTGGTAATAATCTCGTAAATCCTGCCATTACGGTGACCTCACTAGTAAACGAACGACAAGTGTTCTTTCGCTACGTTCCCGAAGAACTATCGCTTAGACTAAACCACCTAATCATACTTATAGGCGAAAGAGAGCCTCTACTAGTATCTGCATTATTTTTCGACCTGTACTACTAGGACGACTTTTTCTTATAATGCCTATACGCCCAATATAGTGCACACCCAAACTGAAGCAAGCAGCCAACACCAACAGCCCAATGTAATTCATGTCCTAATAAAAATTGCTTACAATAGCCTGTAAATTGATCATAATTGAAATAACTGGAGACCAGTAGCTGTAGCAGACAATATGATACCTCTAAAATATAGAGCAATACCAAGCGTTTAATGAATTATATTTGCTCAGAAGCACACTGATGCAGTTCCTCATTTGAGCGCTTCTCAATGTATCGCTGTAGAGGCATTTAAAGTTACCGATCGTCAATTGTGTCGCGAAATATACATATTTTTTTTCCAGTGATTTTCCAGCGTTATTATAGTTTTGTCATTGAATGAACATGTGACGGAAAGAGACACTGCTTACCCGAACGTGGACGAAATTCTAAATAAAAACCCCGATGTATTGGAGTATGATCGAAGACTATAGTGCATCTTAGGCGAGCCCGAACGTCAGATATCAGAACAGCATGAGCTTGTTATATCTGCTTTTGATTGATAAGTGAGAAACGTTTAGCCAACCCGATGGGATGTTTCAGCCCACTAATGGAATCGATTTTTGCAACTATAAACACACTTTAATTGCCGACAGAGCTGATTCCTTCTGACAGACTGCGTGACTAGAGTCAACTTACACTGTCATCAACCTAGCATATTGGCTTCAGGAACGAAAACTGAAGGAAGGAAATAACATCATGTCCTATTATCGAGTTATCTCGCGTTTAAGGCGTAAAGTTCAAGTGACAGTTGAAGGTCTGACAACTCAACAATCGAGTCTGGGTGAAAACGAATAAGCACGCCTAGTGCAGAATCAAGTTCACTTTTACTCTAACCCCTTTCGAAAAATCAGCTGCATCTTGGCTGTAATTGTCAAACACTTGTTTATCTTCGTAATAGAGAAATATCGATAGACGTGCGAATACGCTCTTCACCAGTGATTGTCCTAAAAGGTCAGCACTTTTAAAATACCTACATTTGTTTCGCTGTTAGGTAAAAGGTAGACTGTCTTCCCTACTATTAACTAGGCAATATTCACCTTACAAACAGCGTAAATTCCATAACAACGAGAGTTTTTAATGCCGACTGAATTTAGCTACAGTCAGGAGTGTACTTGTATACAGATCATACAATTCCATACAAATGGAGGCTATCGAAAGCAATGAACCCATTAATCCAACGAATGCACCCTTGTGTTTTTGTATTCTTTCTATGGTTTTCTACTTGCATCGCAGTATATATGCCGTATGAAGATAGGCCAAAACAAATGTCCTAGACTTCATCGGAGTAAGCGCAGCATGTCGTCAGGTGAAGCTAGATTATCACGTTAGTATTTTACAATATCCTGTCAATTGCAGTATTTGGACTTTAATGCTCATCCTCGAATTCTGAATGGGTTAGTTAAATATTGTATAATATATATAATATTGTAGAATAATATATAAATAGTTAAATGATTCTGGTATGGGAGGTCCCTATAAGAGATAATATCGACATGGGAAGCAATGATATAAAACGAATATATAAATAGTAGTACTACTAGATAGCAGAGACTTTTTGGTAGTATAAACATGATCTTTAAAAACAAAGAAGCACGAAAAGAACATTCTAGAAAGATATTACGTGACATATGCTAAAAAGATTAACGTAAATGATCCGCAGAATGATTAAATTAGAAAGAAAAAAAAAAACGTTAATTACACTGAAACTCACCTTAGCAAGTAACCCAGTTCCGAGAAGACACAGGCTAAACTTATCCAAGTCAATAAAAGTGCCCAATACGAAACAAACTCACAGTTGGCGGAGCCCAACAGATGTTTGATATAGCAGTTTCGCGGGTCGAAGCAACTGGACACTCGTAACCGTTTCAATCGGCCACATGGCACAGACTAATGGTGTTTGGTGGACTCTATCTGCGTAAACGATCGAGGCACTTGGCTCCTTTGTAAGGGCCTTCGGTGCGATCTGAAATCGCGAGCAAAGGAACAGTTGGTGTTTCGCCTGCTTGTTGACTAGAATGACCCTAATCGTCAAACGGTACCGTAGGCTCAGCACTCAATACCGATACGAAACTGTATCATGACTAACGGTTATAAATTGTACATTATATCTGCAAAAGATTTCAATAGAAGAATGTTTAGGGGATCTAATTGTATCCGTGAACACTAAAAAGATTCCAATATCATGGTATTAATCGAATAAAAAGCGAAATTCATTTGTTGAAAGCAGGTTTTGTCTTTTGTTTTGGAAGTACCTCAAAGGATGTCAGGACGATAAGCCATCAACGCCAGGACAACCTCTGCATGATCAATGCCACAATTAAACGCGCTAGACATAGACTTGGCTTAGCTTTGAGATCAAAACAAAGACTTACGTGTTCGGAAGTTTACCAATTTTCATCAGTAATTCAAAAGAGATAACGTCATTACGGCACTATAGCCAATCAGATCGAGTGTTCATGCTAGACTAGCACATTGTCTTGTATCCGGATTTCGCTTAATACATTTTCCAATTGACCGTGTATAATAAAGTGAAGATACTTCCTTTTTAGGTTCAGTAGGGCGTAATCAATTTTGGGAGCTTTGTGTGATAAGCACGATGGGTAACGGTAGGCACGATGACAGATAGGTCGATAGTTCCCCGGCTGGGTAAAACCTTGTTCCTAAGAAAATGACGTATATTTGTAAAAGCATACTTTATTTTTTTTTATGAAAAAACTACATTGAAGAAATCTAATACGGACTTCGGATATGTGCGCCTATACTGCTGCTTGAATTTTAGAAGGGTCGCCATAACTTCGGTAAAAATGTGCAACTTAGCAAATACTAGCTCTATTAATTTCGGTGCATTACAGGAACGCCTTATTTATTTACATAGAGCATAGTCATCTGTTTTGGAAAATGTCTAACCAAGATCGGAAGCGTTGTGAGATTAATTGTAGTTTATTCAATGTGGAATCATTAGCCTCAAACGAACTCAAATCAGACAAAGCAAAGGCGAAACTTCGTTTTCGGCTACTAGGTTTGGATGACGCGCATTTCTTTTTTTATTCAAACAAAATTAGGTCGTTCTCAACGTTTAACTTTATCAGCCAAGTTAGATGTTATGATTTCACTGTTACTTCGTTCTTGCGGACCGGACTTCCATTATAGCCATGACCACTTCGTTGGTGAAGTTCGAAGACTGCATCTTGAGGTTTGTTCTGAAGGAAAGCAAAGCCTATAGCATCGTTAATAAAATGAGAATTGAAGCCTTTATAATGCAGCATATTCTCAAATAGGCTGCGTTTTGTCCTTAAGTTCCAATTTGACGCAGCATTCCTCACCGTTACTGGAATCCGGCTGTTGTTCTATAACAGGATATTGTCATACACTGCATTCATCAGCACATTAAAGCATGTGTGATAAATTAGAAATGTATTAATTACTTTAGCGATACGTAGCCATAAGCGTCGCCAGAACGATTTGATCAGCGCTCAGGATAGCATTTCCGATTCTGATGGATATTTCAAACCGGATCCTTGTTGGCCTTTTGCAAACGTTGTTTATTTACTCGTTCGTGAAGGAAATCTTATAGCAAAGGCTTACAAGTTTTCTTTCCACATGAATGGTAAAATGTTCTTCTTTGCTGGTTTTTGTTACGAGAAAAATCATGTATTCTTCTTTGAGCTGAGTGAAGCGTCCAGGTATGTGCATGTGAAATTCGTACATAATTCTAAAGAATAATTGCACAGTATACAGTTTTATACGTTCCTCATTTATTATGTCATGTTTCAATAGCTATTCTTCTTGGCCTTCAAGGGCTTTTTACTGCAGGCTGCTATATTACAGTCCTTTCTCTTAAGCAGATCATAAAGTTCATCTGCTGCACACTTAGTGATTAATTACCCCCCTTCACGAAGTTTTTTTTACTCTGGCTGTTATTGTCAATTTTCTATTACCAGAAATTTAATTTATGCCTCTTCTCACGGAATTGTTCTCTGAATCTATTATGCCTATGAGGCATCTCTGCGAATAGTAAAAAACCTATTTGTGGTTCCAAGTCAGATCTATTCGCGAGCACTCTATCTGTATACAACGCGCCCTTTTGCAATTTGCGCCTGCAGTTCGCTCTTCCGACAGCCGGTTTTTTGTTTAATGCAAGCTATGAGATGGGGTATGGAGTCGAGAAGCCATGAATTTGTTTGCTTGCTGTGGAGGGAAGACACATTCTCTATACAACCACGCATGGTATACCATCTTGACAGCGTGAAAAAAAAATTTTATTTTATTAAAATTAATTCAGAACACATTTTATTATAGCAGGCCACCGGTGGCAAAGATTAACGCTACGCAACAAAGGCTTGTAAACCAAGCATTCGATAATCTAACAAGCCTCAGAGCGGTAGAAATGGAAGAAGGAGGAAATATATTCAGATGCACATATACACAAATACGAATGACGTGCGCCCTTGGTGGAACTAGTGTAATCATCACGTATTCGTTCGTATACTTCCTGAGGATGGTGTATCAAGGCTTATTCCTTAATTCAGAAGGCAGCAGCCCCGCGAAACGGTTCCTGGGGGCGACGTGGTAGAGGATAGAGGTACCTTTGGGAATTATGAAATCCGCTTTAAAGTAGTCCTGGTCTCGTACACAAAAGCAAGCTGAAGAGCAGGCTAAAATGGGATCATTCTTTCTTTCCCTAAGGTCTCGTTAGTTTCAGTGATGAGCGTCATTCGGTGGTTTGCCTACTAGTCCACTAGTCTAATCCAGTGAGACGTAACCAGGCGAATTCTGAGAAAGTGCAGAAAATGAAGGAGTGAGTGGCTTCAGAAGCTCGCACGCTAGAAGAGCGGTACGCAGATATTTAGGCCTTCATTTCTGCCCTAACTGCCGCTTCTCACCTTAGGCCGTCTCCCGAATCGGATCGCTGATTGGTTACTGTGTGAGCCCACGCCAAATAAATATTGTCTCGATCGAATTAGTTGAGACACAAACAGAGCGTGTATACAAATACATAACATAACCTGGCAGTACACGTAAACGCAGCCTTCTGCTAGTGTAGCTCGATATGTAATAGTTATCAATAGTGTAAGACGATGTCCGAATCCGCTTGGTTAAATAATGGCTTGAGAAAATCGACATAGATCCTGTTTGTCGTATCAAATTAAGTACAGCTAAAAAAAAAATGTCTCACTCATCGAGGAAGTAGTCCGCTTAAAATTATCAGGAGGGCGGAGTAGAGGTATGCTTTCCCATAATAACAGCGCGCGCTATATCGAGACAGAAAAGTAAGACTAATAGTAAAAAGATTATTTCTTCAATATACAATGAAACGGTAAAACAACGTTCTGTCACCGTGTAGTACCTATGGGTTTTCTATATTCCTTAGGTAGTTCGTCTAGTTGTCAATAAGCATAACAATTCTGGGTTCTAAACACTATGAATTAAAAGTGTATCTTTGTGATATAGTAGGTATTCAGCAAAGCTTATTAAGATACTTTTTTGCTGACTACGAACTATCAAAAATGTAACGTTAACGGTACCCGGCTGAATGTGTAGCGGAACTTAAGTCATGCTACGTATGCAAACAACCCCCTATTCACGAAGCGCCTATAAGCAGAAATTTCGATTGGAATACTTCTCCTTGTCGATGTTCGTTTATACGTGCGTATCGATACTATTTGATGAGGATAGAAACTAGTAGGGTGCCCGTAACAAATGTCCACTTCAGCGGCTATTTCTGCCGAAAATACATAGCATATCCCAAACCACAGCCCTTACTTCGTATGCTTTGCGGATGCGATATCCAACGTTCAGCAATTCGAATATAGAAATAAAACTGCGGCATTTAGCGCCTTTTCTTTCAAAGCACAGGGTATCCATTCGGCGCTCATCATCATCATCGTCGTCGTCGTCGTCATTGCCCATATCATCATTATCACCAATAACAGTAACAGCATCGCCATACTAATCTCCATCGTTCTCACCCATTCCATTTGAGTATCCACTCCGGATCGTCCCTTTACAGGCATTAGGCGCTTGCAGATGCACCTGCAGAAGCCCGCAGCACCTCCCCACACATACATGAACCCCCAACCTCCGCGGACAGAGGGGAATAGAAATATCCATTCAGACACGTGGCCTTCCAAGTATCGTATGACGCAGGACGTGCACGTCAACGTAAGTGGTTATTTCTCCCAGATCTTGCGTATTATCTCCAATCTGTCGTTCGCACAGACGGTGTCCGCAAAGGTGAGCGCGATCATTATAACCGCTTTCACCCCGAATCCTTTACTCCTACTAACGTAGTTACAGTTGGATCTAGGACCTGGTATTTAAAAGGATGAAGAGCGTAGCGTAATCAATCTATATACTGACCACGCAATCGCGCTAGTAATTCGACTAATAATGCAACCCCAACCTTAGGGCTGTCCTCTTTAGAAGACGAACATATTTATCTCAGATACCATACCAATAAAGGACAGAACACGCTTAAAGCAATGCAATTCTAGCAGACTTGCTACACTAATAAGCATGCTATGCTGATTAAGCAAACAAGCTTCTAGTTATGGTAATCACTTGTTGCCCTTTGCCCACTCTCCGGACAGATTAACCAGAAAAAATGGGAAGTAACTAAAAACCTGTTGCGATTCAGCTTAGATTCCGGCTGAGGGGCGGATTTCTCAATTTTCTACGTCTTTTTGCAAGTCAGACACAACACAAACTATTGAATAATTATACAAGCGCTGTCGTCACTAGTTTACTTACTGTCTTGTACGTCTGAGTAATCCCGTCATATCAACTCCAGCATCGAAAAATTACACCGTAGTAAATGGATAGACAGGCTTAGCTTGGCGTGCAGTTATTATGAGCCGATGCTGATCATTAGCGTATCGATGTATTACCGTTTATAGCGAAGAGCCATCTATTTAGAATAACAACTAATGCCTCGAGACAGGGAAATGTGTACTGATAGATGACTCCAGCCATTTGCTCCACTAGATCCGGGATTGTTTGACAATAATAACGCACTGCCTATAGGAAACGAAAAGCACTTGTCGTATGTTGGTAAAAACACTAGAAGTTTTCAGATGAGCTTTACAGGAAGATGACGATGTCTGATCCCTATAAGCGTTAGACACTTGTGCTACTGCGATTTCGAGCAGCCCTATTAAAGGAGGATAATCAGATTAATGAAATCAATTTATAATCGGATTTCGTGTATCCGGTCAGCATGATCAGGCATATATGTATCTGATAACATTTTCCCTTTCCGGAGCGTTCATGATGACGTGCGTATAATTCGACGCGCGCTTATTGTCACACTAATACATATTAATGACGGTGGTGGCAGGCACTAGAATTTTAAGGGTTAGGGAAAACTGAGAGTACGCAGTGAAAGGGGTACATAATTTCTAAATCAAGTTCCCTTGAGAAAAAAGTCTCTCGCTGTAGTTACTTCTTGATTAATATCAATTGTTAAAAACAAACCCAAGGGAATAATCGTCTGGGATAGACAATAGCGAAGAATCTCAGGACGACCTTGACTTTTTAGAGCTAGCTAAATTTTGCAAATACCCATACAGATGTGATTGTGCTACTTGCGCAATAAGCCTGAGTATAAAAATCGAAAAGCAAACCGCTCAAAGACCATCAGAAAGCAAAGCTGACCTAAACTAAGTTGGCGACGCGGTGTTTCCTATATTTATTTCTTCTTCTGTATATAATTCTGAATCGAAAGGAGAGTGAATCTTTATGTTACCGAAGATGGTGTGGATAATAACGAACTTGAAAAATTATGGCCTAAATAGCTGAAAGAAAGTAATTATATCGAGGTTAATTTTCGGTACGTATTAAAATGCAACTAAGATGGCGGTTTGCTTTCTCACGTAACAGCGATACGTTTATTTGCTTTTGTCATACTATAAGAAAGCCGGTTGTTATAATACCGACAACCATCTACTCCTTATGGCGGAAGCAGGAGTATGCGAGGACCAGCTATTGCCTGGCATCTTTGCGCAGGACTAACCACTACGAGATAATAGACCACTTTGGTTTCAATAGCTGAGCTGTTGTCAGCGTACCTACAGTCAATTTGATTGTCCAAATAAGTCTTGAGCGAAGCAAGTGGTAATTGCATTGAAAACCATTTATGCGTACCCATACAAAACAACTCGTCGGTTTTTATTCAGATGCAGCTTGTAAATAAACGGCGTCCATTTCGTCCTTGTATGTCCTAAACACCGTATATTTCGTAAAATACTATTTTGATAGTATTCACGTATATCTAATGCCTATGTGGTTGAAGGTCGTATTGATATCCTTTTAATGGATTTGCGTGTTTGGACGTGTTTAATAGTGCCAATGTGCTGTTATATGAATATGCGATCTTATGTAACACTGGCCTAGTATATCGACGTAGAAATCGAGATTTTTAGATAGAAGGCGCCTAAACATGATTGATTGTATTGAGAAGGATCGTTGCTGATTCTGATTACAGGTTCTGGTATAACAGCAACTTTGAGATCTCTGAAAATATTTACAATAGGTACAAGTGTGTTTCTATTAGTCAACTTTAAAGCAGATTAGAGTACAATGAATAGCACGCCATTACTAGCTATAATTTCACGTTAAGATCGAAAAGAAACGTACGTTTTACGTGTGACCTGTCCGAAGGATACGAGCCGGCTTTTTCAAGGCTGCTACTGACTTCCACACAAGGATACGTATCGATATTTTAGCTAATTGGTAATTCGTATGGCCGGGTGACTATCAATTGTCAAGTACTTAATACATAATGAATAAATTATTTATCTTTTATAATACCTTGAAGAAAACTAAAATGCAATTTCCTTAATTATTAATATATCAGGGCCAATCCAAAATCATTGTACTGGGTCAGGTGGACGCAGATTTACCCGTTGTAAAAGCGTTTTGATACGTGCCGATGCTAGTAAATCATTTGCACAATACACAATAGAAACATTGCCGGCATTAGTTGGATTCTCTGGATAGTTGGCCTGAGATAGTGCACGCAACCTAATAGACCCTTTGAACGTAAAGCAAAGAGTGCATAATTTTTAGCGGAATTTGTGCTAGTAGGCGATCGGCCGTCCTCGCCGTAGGAGTAATAGTTATTTAATTCGAATAGTTCAATAAAAGGTAGATTATAGGGTAATGATTGTCCGATGCGAAAACGTCAAGGGGCTTAACGAACGAAAGACTTTACTATTGAGCCACTTTTCTATAGACATATATTACAGATATGTTCAGAGCTTCCGGTTCTGGACTCTGTTGAATTTTCTGCTGTAAGATATGTATGCTGAAATAAATTTAGTACGTGCCTAGAAGTGCGCCTGTAAACAAGTCGCTTATTCACCTACCAGTTTAATAACACAAGAATACCTGCTTATTAATTAGACACATTTAGAATTTATTTAATCTAGAGCATATACTCCTATCTGTTTTATTGTAGAGATATGCAAAGGGGTACCTTATTGTCTCATGCTTAACTTTAAAGCTCATAGACAGAAATTTACGTTGTTTTTACAACAAACAGTCTCAGTACAAAACTAAAATACATCGCTTAAAAAGGTAATTGAGGATCAGTGCCTGAAGAAAAACAATATCGAAACGCACGCCGAATATTTGACACTCGGTTTACGTCCGTTCAATAGTTCTTATCCGTTGTGTTTTTTTTCTGTAATTACAACAACTGAGCCTCACTATCAAGTAAAAATACCATTTCAGTCATAAGTCGGCCATAAGGCAGATCTGTGCTTTTCGTATTGAACTCACAGACGTACGAAAAAAACAGCTAACAAATGAGTTTGATCTTAAGATATACATAGCTTTTCAGGTGCTTATTTAGCATTTGTTCTGTCGTTCGCCCTCGGGGGAAGTCAACCGTTGAAATACGGCAATTTCAATACACACACACACACTTGGGTAGGATTTGTTCCATATTTTGTTGACTAATCAAGTAAAAGCCCCTTCGCAAAGATGCTTAACGTAATACGTCATTTTAGGAGCGTATCTAATCAATCTCTGCGAATAGCAATCCTGCAAATGGAAATAATAAATGTAAAGGGCATTTAACGTGCACAAAAATTATGAACAATGTGACTGAAAGTTATGCCTTTTGCTCCGTCTCTATTACGGCTTTTTTCACTTAAAATAACAAGTTTTTCCACAAGTTTCATGTTAATTTTAGCATTCTTTCGTTCTAAATGATATTATATGCCTTCCTTTTGGATTAGCTCGCCTAAATTGGCATACAGTCGACAGAAGTTCTTTTGCGCAATTTCACAAGACAGACTTTGCACTCCTACAACTAAAATAAATCCTGCGATTCTTACGTCCTAAATTGCTTTTAGGCATCGTATTAAACGCATAAGGCTACTATATAGCTAGCATGCGTCCATAACGTCCATAGCCAGACGTGTTGCTGTTAGACCTTTACGGGAGCTTTCCTTACTGCTAATGCCGAGAGAAACAGAAAATATTTTCCGTATTTCTCGAAAAATAGCAGCGTTTTGAGTCCTGCTGTTTCTAGAAATGGCGGGGTTTGATCTCTTTAGTTCTCGTTTTCGCCAGCGACGCTGACTAAGCGACTAAAACCATGGCGAAGACGGCTATGTCTGCGCCAGCCAAGAGCCGTAGGAAACGCAGGTTTGAATTTCGAGGCGAAAGGAAGATCGGGTAACGGCCTCAAGGGCAAGTACCAATCTTTCTGAGCGATGTTAGTAGAGGGAATCATGACCAAAAGAGACAGAAAGACGGAAGGAATGCGGCGGTTCCTTTTCAGCCTAGATGTCCTCTTCGCCGTCGCCGTCGTCGTCGGCGGATACGCTTTGATCTTCCCACACTTGACACGCTCGAATTGTTTTTGCCCCATAGAAATCGTAAAACTGGGCTCAAAAAGTGGATCGAATTGTGGCTACTGCTGTATTGGGTATGTGTAAGCGTTATGCGATCGAGAAGCAAGGCAAGAGATCTTTCGTAACTTGTTGCGTCCTGGCATTCCTGTAAATAGTTACATGGACATTGTTCGAATGGTTTCGCATACTCGTGCTGTGTTTCTACGCTGTAGCCAATGGTAGCTCCGCTCTTGTCCTTGCGACCGGGGAGTGTTGAGGAAAAGTTGAGCCACGATTCACTGACATAGCCTAGAAGTTGCGATTAGAGAGGCCCGAAGAGATAAAGCACATATGACGAAAATAGAGTGAAAAGTACGTATGGAACAAACGTATTACACTTGACTATGGGTTTATTTAGTAACTAAATAGCATGTCATAAATATAATAAATAAAACTATAATGTCGTAGACATGCTAAAAACACGTGAATTAAATCTATGCCTAGATAGAAAATAAATCTAAATAAATAAAAAATAAATAAAGAATGTTACATAGAAGTCCGCTACACGCTCGGCGAATTATTACTACTATTTAATAATTATTATTGACGTTGTTATTGGCCATTAATGACGATAATGGCTCTTATATATTAGGAGTCTTAGATAAATCCACTCATAATGTGTAGAGAATGAATAATCTGATGCCAGCTAATTGATTAGAACCGATACAGAAACTTGTGTTAAATTTTATTGTGCAATAAGAATGTTTTTCTATCTATTAAGGTTTTAATTAAATTTACATCTGTGATAGACTGTGCTGGGTTCGGATGACGGTTCTTTGCTTAACATGCCACTCACTGAAACAAGGCTAACTTAACTGTATCATGAACTAAGTTTATTAGACATACCGTAGCTGCTGTGTCCTCTAAGAGCATACGAGATAATTCGTATTGATGTTATTCATTTTGATAACTTTATCAATCAAAATTAATATCAGAAACTTTGAGCACGATTTCAGAAGAAGAATACAGGATTGCCTGGCGCAATCGATAACCTTCATCATTATCTAAACGTTTAATTTATCCGAGCTTTTTGATAACCTAGCTGATACAAAAACACGTAAACACGAACTTTTTTTGGCGAGTTTTGTTGGAAGGTAGCGCTAAATGGATAAATTTTTTCATTTTACCAACAGCAATTTCTCTAAGAATCGCCTGTCTACGGAAAATTTCGAACGAATAGATACCATAGCCAGTAAATATGGCCAAAGTGATAGTTTTGCCCTCTGCTAATCTTTGTAGAGTAAACCTAATAGCGTGTTGGGCGTGATTCATCGTCTGTCGACTTGACATTGTTACATCTTTCAGGATAGTCTTTAAACGTATCGATTTTTTTTTCTGATGCCCTGTATTGATCACAACTTTTGTTGTTGCACTTATTTTTTTGCTTTTCTTTATTAGCGCGTCTCTAATTATCTCATTGAACCAATCCACACCGAATTAAAGTCGATTTTATACAATAGATTGAAAAGCAATTACTTATAGACCAAAAAGGGTAGGATTTTATGTCGAGGCTTAAGGCCTTAAACTCGGCTGGTGCTTTTAATGTTGAAATAAAACAGTGCAGTACAATTTGCCATTGCCAATGACCTATGCTAAAGCATCCTGTTCGCAGAAAAGATTAACTTTCGTGGAACACTGACCATCGAGCTCAGAAATTTAGATAGATACAATTCAAGATCTTATCTGCATCTCTTTCTGTTCTGTTCTGATGTGAGCTTTCCAGTTCCGTTTCATTGTCTTTAAGCGATCCGTTGATCTGCTACAACTTTTGTACAGATGAATCACTGCAGACGTATTGGCAACGAAATGAATCCCTGTACGAAAATAGCCATTATCCTTTGTCAGGACAAATTAGCCCTAACAAAAGGATAATACCATCAATTTATAACTGGCTTGTGCTAGACAAGCCTGTGACAATATTGCGTGGGAAGTACGTCGGATTCGAAGCTCGTGTTTGTACACTTGTTGGGGTCTAACGTGATGGGTCATCGTTGACGTTGTTCATTCATCATGATGGAACCAGTTAGAGTAGGTAGTATATTACTTTTGCTCAGTCCGTTACGTCTGTGTACGCTGGCTGGCTAACAAGCTCTCAAGTAGGCACCTTTTGTTTAGATGTCAATAGAAAAACGGTTAATCACTGTACTGGTTTCTAAGCTGATCTTATGCCTTTTTTGTTTTTTTTTTTTTTTTTTTATTAACAGAAGTGTTTGATGTGTTATTACCTCTGCGTGTATAATTATGTCCTCATTTCATTTATAGCCAAACCAGAGAAAGATTCGCAAAAACAATACTATAATATAATAGGTCAGCTAACGTAGCAAAATGTTTGAACATTTATTTGACATTCTGGAAGTACGCTTGTTTTCTGTTGGGATCTGGCAGTCAAAACGACACACTGGGTTGTCGTCGTAATTTTACTATATATTCAACAATAATGGAGTCGTGACATTCGTGTGGCGGCGCCTTTTCAAATCAATCATAGCTTCAAAAACGGGAAATGTTTGTAAAAGTTTGTTAATCGAAAAAAAAGAATGCCTGCAAAACGTTTGCATACATTTTATAGCTATTGTAATGAGACAAGGCATATTACCAATAGCGCAAAAACAACAGCATATCCTGCTGGTGATTGTGGCAAAAAAAAGGGACGCAACTTTATGGATTGTATTTGGCCTTAGAGTACGGAATACTCACAATAGAATTTACTGTTCCTTTCTAACGATAGAACGTGTATGCCTGTGTAAGAATATATTATCTTCACTGAGTTTATGGGCCGATGATGAGCATTGTTATCATGCAGCAATAGTACTGTTTATTCAACATTTCCCGCGACATGTTTCCATTTCAACTGGTCCTTCTTTCAGTATCGAACCGTTTGCTCACTTTCGATGAGGCCTTTTGTCTCGATATTTTACGTGTAATTAATAACGTTGACCTGGTCACGTCTGAATAAGGATAAATACAATAGATACGCTTTGCGGAACACACGAATAGAAATTATTCCGAACACTCACATTTATATTATTATATATAAATTTATTTAATTATATGTAAAAAAAAAAAAAAGAAATATTAAACATTATTTAGTTGTATGCTTGAATTACTCAGCCGTTAAATTTCTGTGTGATGTTCCGTTTCGCATCTCGTTTACATCTAACGCCATGTTGCCTTTTTCGCTTCTTTCCTTATCTGAACGGTACGGGTCCTCGAGCGAGCATCGCCAATCAAAAACCCAATAATAACTCGTCCATAGTATTAGATGGATTATTTATCGACAAGCACGGTTATCTAGCTTTATATGTTACTAAATAGTTGGTAAATAATGTTCTCTTTGAAGTAGAATTAACTAATTGAGCATTCTCTCCTTGTTGTCCTGCTCCATGAACTTTGTATCCATGATAGCCTATGCTATAAGCAAGGTTGAGATTTAAAGAACGATGTCTGTCTTCATTCAAACCAAAGAACCAGACAAATTTCATTCGTCTGGTAATTATCCGAAACTTGTTTGAATGAGTACTCTGACGAGCTCGATAGGTTGATTGAAATAAGTCTTGATTCACATGTTTTTGATTCTTTTAGTCTTAATAAATTGTTGCATGTTTCCGATGTAGAATCAATAGGTCTCACTCCCCATCCAGTAATATAGCATCTTAAAATACTCAACATGTGTTCTATAGGGGCGACGCAATATGACGAGCGCTTTCCCTCTACATAAATACGCATCTTTAAGGGGCGCCCCAGGGAGATCCGCAAAAAGCCAGTGTCTCGTCTATTGAAGCGACCGGTTCACTGTCTTCATCTTCTGGACCGCATTCAGCAATATCGTTCAACCTGGCTATACTTCGTGTTTCTCCTCTAGCCTTCTCTTTCCTGCTGACCACTATTCTCTGCCTATTTATATGTGCCGCAAATACGCACGCAAAAAATATGATGCGACAGCCGACGGTGGGCTCTTGTTGGTCAGGTATATGTCTCGTAATAGTGCAGCGATATTATCGACTATATCAGGCTTACTATGTGCTCGTTGGAGATGAGGAAAGGCGGAAAAGAGCATCCATTGCGAGTTACGCAACCCGCAATGGATGCCCTCATCTATTTAGGATTTTTCTCTTATTAGTTCGTTTTTATCATGTCTGTCCTTTGCCTTTCACTTTCTGGCCGTCTGATTCCTCTTCCTTTCACATACTAACAATAGAATAGTTCATCAGCTTTTAAATTGTATTGGAGTCGTTTCAAATTCTATTGAAATGTCTCTGTTATGTAAATAGTGTATTTGAATGAATGTTTTTGGCCGTTCTAGTTTGTCTGTTTTGACATGAAGTCTACATGTCTGTTGATTTGTAGTCACTAAATCTCTCTTATACAATTTGTAAACATCTTAAGCGCTCAATCAAGCGCCAACAATCTGGTGCTCAATGCTGGACGAATCTACTAAAGACTTGTTTAAGTGCCAGAAACATACCAGTGACATAAAAACGATGTTTACGTTTACTGACCTCAAAAAGTAAAGGGTCAGCGACAGTGTAACATCTTGTCAAAGGTTAGTCAACAAGATTAATATTTATAAACGACTGCCAAGTCTTCCGACTCCGCCGTATTTCGGTTGTAATAAAGCATTGTCGGAGGACTTCGGAGATAGCTGTTTACTTTATTAATCTGATGATGCTGAAGAATATGTTTAGAGAAAAAACAATTTATCTATAGTACATAGATTTTTAGACTGCATTTGGCTCCGGTTCAGGTAGTCAGGTACTCGAAGGAAGTCTTGACAATGATACGAAGTATCCTTAAGGCAACAATAGCAACCCTACAATTCAATCGAGCAATAACCTATTACCTAAACGAACGGTTTTACCCATAAGGACAATCTTACTCAATTGTTATTCGCGTTTATTATTTATATATGCGGATAAACAGGACGCGGCTTACCCAACTTGGAGTACAAATAAATCCGTATGCGAATTTTCAGTGGCGCTACAATTGAGCTGTGAAATTTGCAATACGTAACGGGTTGCCGGTGGCCCGAAGCTGAAGTCCTTGAGGTTGAGTTTCCGCGGCCAGCATAATGAAATCCCCGCGCTTTACTATAAAATCAGTATACGTAAAAACAATACTGTGTGCATTTTACTACTAAAATAACAAACGCGAACATCAAATACTCGTTTATATCATCAGACATCCACTATCGAAAATACACCATGGTACAGTGCACCCAGAAGAAACTCAACGAAGACCTGTCTCGGACGATCAGCTTACGATCACTCTATACCTATACACTTCATTGTTGTATATTTTGTTACAGGTGTTCTAGTGAATACTGATTGTGCGTATCTGAAATATTGGGTTGTCGACAAGTTACTGATAGTTTTTTTCTAGATGGCTCTATCCCAGATAATAGGAGCCGCGTTTCGTTGGCGTTAATGTTCTCTGAAAGCACCGTTTTTCAATTGTTTCAAATCTTTTGAAGAGGGGTGGCTACGGAAATAGCTTGCCGTTTAGGTGGCACACAAATTGACGCTAGAGATTTCACTTGATTGTGATTTTCATGTACTAAACCCTGCAGAATTGCAACGGGGTCGAGCCATTTCTAAAATGGTTAATCACAGATGATAAAAACAAATCGATCACAAACAGAAATAAAAATAATTCATTCAGACCTTTACTATTAACAATTAACGAAATTATGACAGACCATTGAAAAAAATCGACGAAAATTGGTAAACAGGGAAGGTGTTGCCTTCTATCATGACAATGGCAGACGACGTACATCTTTATCTATCAAACGAAAAATGAGAAAGCTTAGATCGAAATTCTAATGCGTATGCCGTATAGTCGGGATCCTGCACCATCAGACTACCCTTTGTTTCGGTCTAAGCACAATTTTCTTAATGATTTGTTAATTAGTTTCAATGGAGTAATGCAAAAGTAATTTTTTTACCACCTTTCAACCTGAATTTTTACCGTGGAGGAATGATGGTATTTAAAATCGCAGAAACTCCTTGATCAAAACGACGCATGTTTAGTTTAGTGTATATATATATATATATATATATATATATATTTGCTTCGACTCTGGTGAAAGGTCGGTCAAAACTTTTTCCAAAGCCAATATAAATATTTAACACTACTGCTCTATAAAAAGTGTGCTTTTGTTCGAGTTGCATCATGAGATCTCAAGCGGAACGCCTGATAACGGTCTTTCTTTCACAGAAATACATAAGATGAGAACAA
The DNA here is from genome assembly GCF_002532875.2 of Varroa jacobsoni. NCBI lineage: Eukaryota > Metazoa > Arthropoda > Arachnida > Mesostigmata > Varroidae > Varroa > Varroa jacobsoni. Next base: position 108,943 of record NW_019213791.1, on the reverse strand, counting down.
CCATTGTCCCTGTAAAGCAGTTTTTTTCTTCTCCTTTCCAACACGACGCCATGAGCTGAATTGTTATATGGGTTTCTGGCTTTCGATCTTATACGACATCGAAATCCGTTTAAGGCGGGGTAGTGGCTTGGATTGAAAAGAGGAAGCTATACACGTTGAGCGACGTCCCTCGAACTGTTGCGTCAGTGCTTGTCAACGACAATGACTTGTCCTCGACAGCCTTCGGAGAGTTCGTCTAGAAATGCGTTATTAGTAAAAGGTCAGAACAGCCTCTTTCTGTGGGTAACCGACGTTAGCCATCATACAGTTTATGTATTTGTAAAAAGAAAACATCTTTTATACTTACATATTTGCTTCATGCTTTACGCCCAGTACGTTGAGATGGCCGGCCGGTTTCGATCCTACACCACCTCACATGTTCTTGAATTCAGTAAACAAACACGTTGACACTGCGTTATCATGGGGCTTTTTGTGCTTGCATAATAGTTATGAACCCAGTTCGAACATTGAACCGGTACAGGTATTGAATAATCTTTATATGAGTATTACGCTGTTAAACTTCTTAGCTCTGAATGGCTAGAATTGCCTACTGTTAACTGTAAATATCTTAATTGGTATAATCGTCATTCTAAGGTAGTTGTTTATTTCAGTTATTTAATAGGTACCGTTTTTACCGGCTTTCATTCTAGGCGAAACGTGTTCTTCTTCCAATATGTTAATAATGAGCTATCTATTCAGGTTAAAATTTATTATCGAATGCACTATCATTTATTTATGGGTTATATATTATCTAAATTAGGTGGAATTTGTTGCCTCACAATACTATGAAGAAAGCTTCTTCCTATAAGTAAGAGCCTGCCAAAATCTAAAAAAAAAAAAAATATATATATATATATGTATGTATGTATGTATATCTTTCCTTATATAGAATGGAATACGCATCCGGGCGCTGATTGCAAGGGTATTTACTGTCAAATAGACCACGAGACAACCGATGTTTCTTTTTCAAAGTCGTCTTTGCATCGTCGAACAACCCAAAACCCAAACGTAAACCCCAAGGCTCACTGGCGTAACAATAAATGATAAATATATTCAGAGTAATCAGACGTACTGCGTTGTTATTCATTTCCTTACCATCGTGCTCCGCTGTAATCGGGGTTGGTTCCACGCTGTTTCTCCTCGACTCGCACACGTATTACGCCGAGAAGAGGCAGAGCACTTGAAAATTTTATCAAGTTGACGTAACAACGTTAGCCGAAGCTCCATCAATGCTCCTTTCGTTGAGAGAGTCAAGTAATTACCTCCAACGGAGCGATTCACGCATAACGGAATCAATCGTTAGGACGTGGTCCTATGGAAAGGAAAGAGCCACTCCGATATACGTATGCTAATCTACACGCTCGTGTTCATGCTGAAATGTCTGTCCTTCTATCAAGCGTGCTGGAGATATCACCTCGTACTTTCGACATATAAGTATTTAGCTAACAAGAATCGTCGCAGTTGTACTTTATAGGTAGTGTTAACGAATTTTAATCACCGGAAATGTGTAGGAATAATTGTTTGAATTCGGGGCAGGTTAATACATAGAAAATAAATGCCAACACACAGTGGAGTAAGAGGAAAAAGTCTGGTGAGAGAACTGCGCTTTCACCGTTGTAAGAAATGCTTATTTACAGTTCCGGATCCACCGGCTAAAAACAGAAATCACCAGATACTCTATATTACATTTTTGAAGGCATTTATGAAGTTCTGGGTACAGTATACGTTTGCGTATGTAGAACACCAATTGCAAAAGAAACTGATTAGTGCTGGCTAGAAAAGATACTACGACTTGATTTTACTGATAACTAAAGTTGATCGTGAATTTCCTTATAAATGTGCCGCCGAGCTGAATAAAAGAACAGTTTAATGATATCCTTCCCAATAGACCCACGCGAAAGTCTCCTAACAGAGGATTCTCTGTCTGCTCATCAGGATCATGCGTAGTGCCGTTCTTGCTTGGCGAAGTTTTGCAGCGTCTGCAATGAGATGCCTCTCGAGTCACTCACTGATGTTGCAGACTTTTGTGCATTGTATCAGCGTTTATCTGCGTCACTGGAATGGACAAAGGCACCGACTTGTAGTTTTTCCTCTATCCTTGAGTCCATCTCGAAATGCGCAACGTCTCTATAACGACCGAAAAGGCACATTCAATCAATGCGAGATAAGGCTCGAATAGAGGATACAAGAAGAACACAAACGATACCTAGGCACAGTAGGCAAGCAGGCCATCCTGTAACTTTTTTTTGTTGCATAACCTCTCGCAAACAAATGCAGAGGCAGTCAATGCAGTGGGGAAGTACTGTCGTTAAGGCCGACAATGTGAACGCAGCAGTCAAATTTAGCTAGCGATGAAGACGGGCATGATGGAACAACAGAAAGGAAAATGGCTATTGCGATGTCCAGGACAAAACAAGTTCGCTTGTGTTCCTCTCACTTCCATTCAGCGTAGTCCTTGCCGAAAGCGAAAGAAAAGGCGTGAAGCCATCGCCGTATAGAAGAAGTGCAGTGGTCCTTGGGCCTACAGGCATACTACCCATACGCCTGCGGCCAAAAGCGATCGCAGCTCAGCCACGGCCGGGGCTTTTTCCACCTCAATGGCGACCGCGACCAACACATCGGCGCCATCATCAGCATTGTCCCTGTCATCAACGCCATTTATTCACCACATTATCCACCATCAGTCGCAATAGTGGCGGCAACGACAGCAAGTACAACATAGAGCGGAAAAGAGTTCTATATGTATATGTGCATATACGGAAAAAGAAAGCTTAGACAGTGTATGGCCTGCTATGATCGTATTATAGGATAATATTGACGTCGAAAAGAGACGTGAAACACGTAACGAGCAGTTTCAAACAGCAGACAAACAATGCAGCGCCAAAAAATACGTCCATTCCTAAATCGTCGCATCGGTTGTCTGCGTAGAGGGACTTTATTAAAGCAGTAGAAAGGCCTGGATTTGATTCTTTTATAATGGCTCATTGTCCTCTGTACTGCACCGCAGGTTATCTAGTACTAGAACGTATATAAATAAGTTTCCTGAAATAAAAAAAAATAAAATAAATAGGTAAAATATAGAAAAACGGAACCATGTTACTTGGTTGTAGCATCAAGTGCATCCTGAAGTAGGCTTCAGCAAGGGGCAAAACTCGTTGCGGCAATGCGGCATACGGCGGTGGACAGTATTTCCCGAACGAAAGCGGCATCTCAGTTCTTCGAATGATTACCACGGAAGCATCACATTGTAGATGGGGTGCGACAAGAGTTGAGGAACAACACAGTGGATTGAAATGGCGAGAAAAAGGATATGCAGAAGGATGAAACGAAGACTGCGAAAGAGGTGTTTTCGCAAATGTGCTTATAAGAACGAGAGATGTCTACCGTCACACTGCGCTATAGGCGCACATCCAAATGTCTACTATGTTGATTCTTATATGATTTTACCATGGAGTTGAAGAAGCCTTTCAACGTAGGAGATTTGCTAGAGCAAATGAACGCATCATATATAACATAAAACCATTTTTTATTTATAAAACTAACTTAGTATAAGCGTAGAATTATAAATAAGAGCTGCACAAGTCTTTTAAGATAGGGGCATCCACAATTGCCTTTCAAATTCGTTATTGTAACGGTACTCGGATAACATCACTGTTTATTTAAGAAATTTTTCCGTTTATCTTGGTCGCCGGCCTTTTTTAATTGTTAATTAGTTTCACTTCGTACGAATCAGTCAGCATCATGAAGTGTTAATCGTTTTTCTATGCGTCCTATATATACACATATATCTTTCCCTATACATGCAGATGATACCTCGAAAATACCTATCACAATGTTACAGCACCAAGTTCAAACAATAGGAGGAGCTTTTTATGATTATTCACCGACTTTTTCCCACTTTTTCTATGAAGTTACACTGCTTGCTCCTAGGCTAATGCCAGGAGAAACTTCAGCTCTATAGCGCCCACTTCACCGAGAACTTCCTACGTTAAAGAGGCACCTTTTTCCGGACGAGAAACGCACGAAGAGGTCCAACGAGTAGTTGCAGTACCCTCCTGCCCGACGATTCTGTGTCGCTAGCGGGATTTAAGTCTCATTTATATCGAGTAGTGGCAATGGCGCATCCCTTGACGGCTCAATGTGATAGCAGTACCAGAATAAGCAAAGAAGGACAACCGATAGCGTAAACGTGCGGAACATTGCTCCATGTCCCCTCAGCAACCTCCGTTCCGCCATTGTCGTTTTCATCACCTCCCGCTTTCTCTTGTCGGATAGCTGCAGGCACCAAATACGCTCCTCCTCAGTTTGTTCGCTCTTTTAGGCTGTTTCGCTTCTTATTTTTCGGGGCTGCTCTTGCCCCCTCATGGTCCGCATTATAACTCAGACCTCGAGTCTGCAGATCTCAGTTATACTTCGGCTGAACTCTAGCCAGTCTGACAGATCCGAGCTTACTCGTTTTCTCGCCACCATCAAGGCTACGACGAGTGTCCGAAACTGCTATGGCCTTAGTCCTAGCCATTAGCTGCGGCTCGCTGGGTCAATGCCAGCTGAACGCTTCCCTCGTGCATGGTTGTCGTCCCGCCGCACCCTCGAGACAAAGTTAAGGGAGAGCCTAGATGGCGTGCAGCGCCTTGCTAGCCCTTAGCACGCAATTACTTGCGCATGTTCATTGTTGTTTGTCACGTTGGTATTGTTAGAAGGATGACATGCGTATTTTACAGTACATGCACATACGTACAGCAAAAGCCGGGCGTATTTAAACAGTCCCAGTTTTCACTGTCAGGCCATTCATCATTTTTCGTGTGCGCATGTCTGTATGTGTGTGCGTGGAAGGAGTCGAAATACAAAAAGCTTAGATAATTGAAAGTATTAACTAAAGCCGACCGTATCTAATCTCTGCTACAGACACCCGTGAGACCTTGTGGTATTGTCTTGGGCTGACGAACCAGTCAGTGATCCATCGAGCGGAATAGTTACCGACGAACCGGCAAACGTCTACGTAATTGACGGGTAATTGATTACCTATGGCTGGAATTCTAATCAGTTATAGTGCTATACAAGCGGGCGCTAAATAACGACCCTATCGTTTGAAAGCGTGTCTCTAAATCACTAGAAAAAAAATGGGCTCGACTGTAAAAATATACACAAAATGTAGTTGGAACGTTTGGTGTTTTCACTTCATATATGTGTATGTACGGGGTAATCAAATATTAGTTCTGTAGCTCGTTTTGTTGATAATTGAGCGAGCGTTGTGAGATTTCCTTTTCATTTCTGCTTCTTTTTTTTGTTTTTTCAGGATTAGGGTCACAAAAGTTTGGTATCTAAAGATGTATGAAAGTGGCAGAAGAATCCACAGCCATTTGTGGATAACAAACTACATATCGGCTTTCGATCACCGCTCATATATAGGAAGGCATACATATACTCATTATGTGCATCGTTTATTGGAATACAATATGGCAAAAAAACCCGAGGAATATGCGTAATTTCGAGCAAGATACGTTACGGAATTCGATGTGGAAACTCCTGACCTCGCACCGTAAGATTTTTTATATTTGAACGATCACCCTGTCCTTCACATACTTTACCCACTAAATAGCTATTGCTGAATTGGTAAAATGGATTACAAATTGCCAAATGGATATTCCACTATTGTACGCTAAAAGTGCACTATACTAAGCTTCAATTATCGAACATACAATTAAATATACTATCTATTATCTATCGCTATCTAATTACGAGTAAAAGCAATATTAGCGAGAGACATATTCTATAATAGCGTGACACTATCCGCTTGACGTGGCTAACTGTAAACGTTAGCTTTTCATTATAACTGCTCGCTTTATCTGTAATGACTTTGGCTGATAGATTTCATTCTGTAATCGGTAGGCCATATTTGAGGAGGTCATAACCTCCACTGAAGATTCACTGCACAGATCGAGTTTATCGTAACATATTCTATCTAAAATACCTACCTAAAGGACTATATTTCAAACTTATGCATGATCTTTACTACTCCGGTTGAATGGCAGTATTCCATATGTGGTAGCGTTGTCTCTGCGAACTTAATATATTCATCTGAAGGTAGGGTTGATCTGTGCAGATATTCAAGGCTATCTTCAACACGAGGCCGGTTAACGAAGGAAGACGATAGAATAGAAATTCTCGTTCGATTCGGTCAACAAACTCAGTTTGACGGATTTCGATGTGAAGCTTGTATCATCAGCTAAGAGAAGACAATATCATATGGCATATGAGCTATAGTCATATGGCAAACGGGCCACACGAGTTCTGCTGATATGCGACCTATATGTGAGTTTCGCTAACCTGAACAGCCTCTGGTCAACTGCGCTAAGGAGTGAGCATTCGGGGGAACAAAAAGGCTAATCAGATCGATTCAATCGGCTAGACGCCCAAAGGTATTTCTTCGCTAAGATGGTCTAGCGTTGATAAAAGAATGGCAATGAAGAGGAGATTTCTCTGAGGAGGATGCTAGGGGACTCTGTATAATGATATATAGCCTGCGTTTGATAGCCCAGGACGCATAGCATACATGGAAGCTCTTTGATCCATCGCAGATTGGCGTATGCATCAGACGTGACGATCGTCGAAATTAAGTTACCTTGTATAGTCCAATGTAAGTACGTTTTGGCCTGTAATCTAGCCTAGCTTACTTATGTGTTAAGGCTTACAAGTGAGGAAGCTTGGTAAGATCTACTTGGATTTCCAACAATGATTAGTAAGTCACCTATCGAGAAGGGAGCTCCACATGGACGTATGGTGTTTTAGGACTAAGAGCATGTTTGTAAAGCTTTTGCGAACCTGAATCGTTATGAGAGCCTTAAACTCTGGGGATATGTCCTGTGATTTTTCAGTTTTGTTTGGCGATTGCCTTGTTTTTTCATGACGATGCGCGCTCTTTAATCGTAGGGGATTCATCTTGCATGAGGTATTCTATTCTAATGGCCATATCCAAAACGAGAACTTTAAAATTAAACAAATGCATAAACTATTTAATAGCAAATAGTTCATTAGTTGGTTCTTATGAATATTCTCTCAAATGTAATGCTTCTATTATAGACGATTAGATAATTATAGTATTAAAAATAGCCGTATTGAAGAACGACTGAAGCATTCCAATGATGACTTCATTGAATGTCGGTATTTGCCATGATCACAGCAGCTTACAAGTGTGACATTGGTCGACCATAAGATCATTAGCGTCAATAGTGGTGCCACGAAGTTTCAGCCCATAAACAAAGAACTTGTTCAAGTGAATCCTTGGTCGGCCCTGAATGGCCCTGATCGAATAGTCGGTAGACACCGTATTACCCCACTGAATCGAGAGAGGTAGGTAATTGATGGCCTTAGATTGCTCTTTTGCGGCCTTTACCAAGACCCTTTTGCAACCTTCTCGTCCCACATTGGGTAAAAGTATAGGACGCATTGTATTCACTTGCGCAAATACTATGCACCGCCGATACTTTTACATTTAGACCCGAAATCAACTTAGATAAACAATCACGCAGTCTAAAGTAATGCGACGGAACATTTAGCATTTTTCTCAAAATCAAATGCGGCTTTGTCTGCTTTTAAACAAACATACATTCTCTTCTCTTGAAAACACATGTAGCCCATAGACTTGCTCGCCATATTCACAGCGTCACGGATTACGTGATAGGGCACATAGTCCGCGCCATGTACCGCGACTTCAGTGAAAGCAAACGGTTGAATTGGACGAGTTTATGTGGGACAGCGCGCGCGAAAAGAGGCAGAATATCAAAAGCGTTCTGTCGCTTATCTTTGGAGAACTTCGTTCGTTTTGTTCGTACCCAATGCGAACCAGATAGAGATAGCGCCATGAGGTGTGTTAATGAAGAGAAAAACGGACGTTGTTTCAGCCGACGCAGAGCTCAAGCTTCTAGGTTATTTTAAGGGCTGCCTCACGCAGCGGTCAGATACGAGGAGCCAAAGTGGGGCTCGTAAGGTACACAATACGGCCAAGAACGCTTTTCTAACGACAATCCGAAGACGATTGCGTCCCAACTGTGTGTTGAGGCCGTGTTGGTGGCTATTGATTATAAACATCATATATATATATATATATAATAGCATGTTACAAAAATGTGTAGGGAATATTATTAAATGCTGGATTTAGTTAATGTTCCATCCATATTTTGAGCTATAATAATGTTTGGCCTAATTATTACTGTTTCAAACGTTGGACTCGATTTGTAAATATTATATTATAAAATTTTAGATGCATGAAACGTGTCGCTGAGTGACTAAATATCTGCAATAGAAAATATGACAATGATGTAAGGTGATTTTCGTTGCAGACAAAATCCAGATTGGACATAAATTTATTTTATACTACTCAAAGCAAAAAGCTTAAGGGTTTCATAATGCTGAGCCTTGGGTCCTAGGCAGCTCGCTCCAAACTTCACAGGTCGATCACAATTTATATATCGATATATTTTTCTTCCAAGTTGTATAAATATTATGATTCAGTCGTATAAGAATTTGTTAGTCTCAACGGTGGTATTATGATTTGACATTCAGATCGTTAATGTTTGCAAAAACAGTTATCATTTGTATCATAGTTAACCGTCTGTGGCACAAAGTACATAATGGGAGTTCTCGACTGCTACTTTGTGACAGTTTCTCTCAATCAAATCCTTTTATTCGTATCTATTCATTGCTTTCGCGGTGGGAAAGCCTAGGTGGCTAATTTCGGCAAATCTCTCCTTGCAAATCTAATAAAGTGTTTCGGTGTCTCGGGCAGCGTTCGCTGTGTCCAGAGTTTTTTTTTTTTTTTTTTTTAAGGAACAGCGGCATATCTGCAAACAAGTAGATAGGTGGAAACCAGGTTTTCATGGATACGTAGAGTCACAGAACCCATTTTGGGAAGACAGGTTTGATTCTGTCTGAAGATCTAAAGTGGGCATAGTCTTTCCTAATAGAACTGGTTGCCACACGATACCTCCCTCAGGTATTATCTTCAAAAAAAATGCCTCAGCGCCATTTTTAGCGAGGATTTTTGGAATCGATGCATCGAAGATAAGAGATTTGCACTCTCTGTTTGACGCGTGTCGCAAACGATCTCATGTTCGAAGTTCATACTTTTAGATAAGTGAATCTGTTCACGTACTACAAAATTTGCCTAAAGACATTTAATTCTGCCAACCGACAGCCATGGCAGAAGTTCGTTATTTCAGTTTTCTTTTCAGTCCCTTGTGCGTCAATTTTCAGGCCGATAATTGTGACCTACAAGGCCAAAGTCGATAGCAGTTGTTGCAGTTGAAATTGACTGTCGCTAAGCGGTACAAAATAATCCGCGTACGTTATGACCATTAGTGACGACCGACGACGACTAATGAGCAAGGCTTCCTATTCGTTACGGAGGGCCTCGAGATGATCTAGTGTCTACGTTAGGACCATATGATGTGTCAACCAGTGCAGCCGAAAAATTTACTGATTTATTTGTTCTTCAAACGTGTTTCTTTAACATCATCTGAAAACGTTGAACAGGTTAATAAGCCGGATCACTTTGCCTCAAGTCTGTGCTCTTCGTCCTGGCAATGTCGTTTTATAATCGCGGTATGGCACGCCAATACGATGTTGACGCTCGTGGAAAATTTCGAAACGTTTTTGCCGCTGTTCAGGCCACGTTTATTCACTGTGTATATATTTAATTTTCTTATGAAACCGGTTAGTTTGCCGTCGCTAGTATATGACAGCCAAAATTTTTGAGAAATCTAGAGAAATGTAGAAGGAGATGAATTATTCCATTGTGACTTTCAATGTAATTCAGTTATTATTATTATTATTATTATTAGTTTAATAACGGCAAACCTTATCATCATCATCATCATCGATAACAACATACAAGGTCAAAACACGAGTATTTTTCACCTTTCCTTTCGATTTTCTACCGCCATTTCGTGAAATCGAATAGACTTGTCGACTTTGTTATACAACGCATGAAACTATCTTCGTCTTTGTACGAACAGACACAAATACAAGCCTATTATTGCTCGACCAAGAGAAAATTCGAGGGTCGCTGGACTTCCAGTGACTGGCTTAGATCATATATATATGTATTGTGTGCGTTGTTCATCTCTTTACTGAGGCTGGTATATAGAGCTTAGGAGGGTAAAGGGAGACTGACTGAGCTTTGTCCTTCAAGGGTCAATATCGTTTACTCGTACGTATCTGTATAGAGCGTCAGGGCAAAGAAAGCGGTCGGACTCTTATTTAGACTGGAGAGTACTCTACCACAAAGCTCTCATAGGGTCCATTTGGCGATGTCGTTATCTAGAAATAAGAAAAAAAGCGTAACACGATCACTCGTTACTTCTTTTATAGATCCGATCATGTGTTAAATTGAAGGTGATATTAATATTACATTCAAATCAAGGAAGGATTCTATTTAACTATTTGATCTCTATGTATACATCTGTATTTCTCTATATACATAAATTTATGTTGCTCAGTGAACGTTAAACGTAGAACTCGCTTTTGATCGTAACATAGTGAAATTTCATGCTATAATATTTGCTAGCATCAAGCTCACGTATAGAGGTAATAAAGTGCAACCTATATCCGCATCGGCCTCACCTAGACGCAAAAGGCAACACTCATTGCTCTTGCGACGTTAAACACGACTTATCATGAAAAACTTACTTCTGAGGTCCTAGTGTTGACAGTATATACAACAAGGTGTTGAACTTATAAGATTAGATATCTCTGAATCCAACCTGAAAATGCTCTCAGGCATCGAGTTGAGGCAATTAGCCGGGATGTACACAATCCCAATAATCTATTCAAATATTAACTATATTAAATTAGATTATAATGTATCTAGTAAGATGGAGTAACCTGATTATCTATGCTACACATTGCTCTATTATGTCTGTTTAAAGTGCTCTATACCTGCTCGGCAAAATGGATAAATCATTTTTTATTGGCTTAACATCAAAAGTAAGTTATCCTTAATTTTACGTAGGACAAAATCCTAATCCCTACTTAGGGCTGTCCTACGTAACTGGTGTATCGCTAAGCATGTAAATTGACGCATTGTTAGCGCCGTATTTACAAGGCTCCGTTGAAGGTATGACTCATTCAGATGGCCGTCCGCCAATGCAATGTCCTCGCATGGTACTCTACAAAAAAATAGAAAATGATGACACAACATGTTAGTTCAGGTAATCCTTACATAATCATCTACGTCTGTCAAGTCGGAATGTCGTAGATCAAAAACTATTCTTATGTCAAGCGTAAAAAGCAACGTCTTTTCGAAGAGACTATATGAAGACGTAAATTCCAGGCTTTCAGAAGACTATGCGCTACGTAAAACTTCGTCCGCGAGTCAGATAGTACCGGCAGAATAAGCATATATGACCTCAATTTTTCAACTTAGAGTATAAAGAATCGGGAAATTATTCCTGAAACTGATCTATCTAGGTTGGATCTGTTTCAATATTAAACAATATCGTAAATGTATTACATCTATAAATATTTAACGGATCCTAAAATTATATAGAAACATTTATAAATACAAAAATTAAAACAGATCGAGCAAGTTCTTATTCCCACTTTGTGAGTATTCTTAAATTAATTATTAAACTTCTCTCACTGGGATTTATGATTGCGAATCCATAGCCAAAAAACGGCTTTTGAGTCTCGTGCGGCAACCTTTAAAGTAGTGACTTCGTGAAGCTTTTGCTTCCGCCATTTATAACAGACTCGTCAAGAGGGATGTAAAGATAGGGGAAATATTGCTCTATACGTTAAGTCAATAAAAAGCCAACGTGTACAATTACCGTTCGTGCTCTATGTCGTATGTATCGTAAGTTGGTACGTTCTTAGTAATCAGACGTCCGATACAAAAAGCTGTATCAGGTGGTAATAATACCATACCATCGTGATATGCTTGCGACTGCAGCAAGCGCCAAACAAGTTCGGCTGCAATAATGGGGCATACTGTCATGTGTTGAACGAATTCTCAGTTGTTGTATGTGAATCTGGATTTTGATTGATCAAAACGCGCGACACTTGAATAGACTAACAGTACCGTGAGGCGTAAGGACAAACAAAGCCTGCTTCCAACCAGAATCAAACAACCCAAGATGATGTATAAACTGCTGGCGAAGTATTTCATATCTTATCTTAGCCATGATCTATAAGATATAGATGGCCCTTTTCTCTAAAAAAATTTCAAGGGAATAGGGCTTACCTCAAAAATGTTATTATACCAACTCCGCAAAAGAATGAAGAATTCTGACACGAGGCATCAATGAGGAGCTTTATCAGGATGTGTAAAGGCGTCTTTCGTTGGAAACTATCTGAGCCAAATATTTACTCAATAAATACATCAAATGTGATAGGTATGGACCTATATGCCGTTGGTGTTACGCGTCATTTTGGTTTTTTCCAGGCTACCACCTACTGTAGGAGAAGTTTTATTATAAGAAAGAGTCATAACTGTAGAATGATTCGGGTATCAACTTTACGAAATAATCTCAGCTCAGTGTGAAAAGTAAGGATCGTTAGGCCGTACCTGTCGAAATGATATTGTCAGTCTCAGGAAGACGAAACCCGTCAAAACGAAAGTATAAGCCTTTTGGTATCTCTATGGAAAATAGAACGAATTTAGCAAAAAGCAAAACGGCCACCAGAAATCTACATCGATTCCTCGGTTTCCGTATCGTGATGGGGGGATATATATTTAAAGCGAATGACAAGAGTGCGAACTTATACTAATTAGGTCAAATGTTGGGCAAGATCGGCCGGTAGCTCCGGAAGGCCAGTGCACAAGAAAGCTGATAGGTAAAGTAGTATTGTTGTTGAACGAAAAACACGGCACCGAAAAGAGGAAAAAGCAAATTTGCCTGAATAGCCATCTGGACCCAAGTGTCCAATAAAGAACTGTAAAGGGTACAACCCCGTTATCGGTGTGCGCTACTTCGTGAGGGCGGATACTTACTTTACAAAAGCAACAGTCACCCAGTATGCTATGGTCAGTAAAGAGGCAGGCGGCGCCAACGCATGTCAGGCGTCTAATTAGACAACCCCATTAATCGAACACTACGACAGTGAGGTTTAACCTTTCGAAAAAGTACCCTAACTTATTCACAACTTAATCTTTAAAACCGTAAGCGCCTTTCAACAAACTAAATAAAAGGTAATATATATGTATATCACCTTTTATTTCAGCACCAATATCCGGCCTCAGAGAATAACGTATTAGTGAGCACTAGACTTAATAGATCGCCTGCGTCTTAATTGTCTTTCGGAACAAAAAGCCAACTAGCTGGATCTAGAAATATGCGATGGATTTTTTGCGTTTGATTCAGTGTAGATTCATTTGAATATATTATTAGAAATTCACTAGGCTTTATCTGTAAGCTTATCTTTTTTCAGACGTTGTTTGTCTACGTCCTCTCTGTTAGTGTCCGGAGGTGCTTAACATGCAAATCGTTTATGGCACTTCTAACGTAAACTCCAGCTAATGTTATGCACAGTTTTTGCACACAACTGAAGATTGGGTTAAGCTGAAATTTTTTTCTGCTCAGTCGATCATAAATAACAAACAATGTCGTGTTGTCCGAATTAGCTGGTTTCCTACGTAACAGTATATTACGCACGTAACAGATGCTACCGGAGCAAGCGAAATCTCTGCAGTGGGTTAGAAACGAGTGCGGAGAAGGAAAATCTAGCGGAAATCATAAAACTTGTTTCAAAACAAGATCTTTTGTTTACGAGGGAAGCTATAAGTCCGTTCCACGCACCCTTCGCGATGTTTGTTTCTCCCAGTTCCCCGCAAGTCCCACTTTTGCCCCCGTATTTCTCTCTGCCTCTTCCTTAGCCAGTTTTGCCCTTTGTCCTATATTCAGTCCTCTCATTCAGTTCTTTAAGTTTTACGTTTGTTCGTGGCTGTTGACGCGGGGTAAGCTTACGGAATGGGCTATGAAGCTCCGAAAGCAGGGTCGAGAGCGTGGTTTAGGCTTTGTGACAGAGGCCAATGGAACAGCCTCGCAGAGAAGTATTGCTGCCCTGACAAAATACAACACTCATTTCCTGTCGACGGTGTAAAGAAGTACGAAGCTCACTTGGCTTAGAGTTTACCTTATGTAAATAGCACAGTGTTAGGGGTTTCTCAGTAACGAATAAGCTATATTTGGAAAAAGGGGAATGTGCCGTGTGGGACAAAAAAGCTTCCGAAGTTATGGAAACACTGTGTGTATGTGTGTGTCTGTGTATGTGGAAAAATACTCAAAACGGGCAACATGCAAAATCAGATGATTTTGAACTGCCTTGAGCCCTGTACACATATATTTAGTCGATTATCTTTAGAAAAGCACGTGTTCTAACCTGGAAGCTGATTAAGTGTCCTTATTTATTAGCTACAGCGGAAGCATAAACATGTGGCTTGTGACAAATTTCTTAGTTTTATATATCTTGTTTGATTTTGCATGAAGCAACTTCTTAAACCATATTTGTTATATTTATGGCACACATGTGAACAATATGTAAATCGATAAAAAATTCGAAGTGAGTAACATTCTGAGCACATACATGGGGGTACATGTCAGTACCAATCATGCGTTCTGCTTTAATTCAATTAGTGTGGTATATAGGACAATGTTTTTTCGGAGACCGGCCTTGTTGGTCGGATGAATAGAGATGAAAATACTGTTATCAACAGCGGCTGTGGAGCCGAACGCGCGCACCATATGGCTTTCCGTGGTAGTATCCAAACGATTCTCGAGCCAGCTATGACGCGCTCCAAGTTAAAGGTTGGTAAAGAAAAAAACATGGCTATATACAATAATTCGTCACGATCAGATCACAATCAAACATGACGATAGTTTTTCTTCTAACTTCTAAGAAAGAACCTAACAGATTAAATGTGCAGTTAACTCACATGTGAACTGATAAATGGTGTCCCAGTATTTTAGTCGAGTATCCTCTATTTTGCCATTTACATTACTATCTGCATAGGAAGTTGTTGAAATAGTTGTTACTTGACTGATGAGTCATCAGCGAGGGACACGGATATTTCCAGACATGAGAATGAACATTGATCTGAGTTACCCTATGTAACGAACGTTTGGCTCTAAATAGCTTTTACGTTGAATTGCCGAAGTGAATCTGTGGCGTCGCAGGGTATCCTGTGCAATGAAGAAAAGCAGCAGACAATATGATAATACAAAGTCTAAACTGAAGATTATCGTTTAACAGTTAGTCTATTTTCTGTGGAACTTGGTAACTTATTAGAAAGACAGGTTGCCCGTAACGCCTTATACCGACGCGCGGCAGAATAGTTGCTCCAGCTTTTAGGTACCAGTAAGTAGAATTTTATCTTAACGAAAACTCATTAGGTTAGTCCTTTGAAAACAGTAAATAATTTCCAGCGACCAGTTCATACTTCCGGAGCAAATAGTTTTCCGCGAACTGTATTTAAGTCTGGGTTGCTAATAATCGTTAAACTAAAGTGACGACTATATTGAGCGAATAGTCCTTTTTGTAACAAACAAAGCTAACCTATGCAGGAGGATACAGTGGTCCTGGTGATAAAGAGGTCAGGCAAATTCCTGTCCTGCCGTTAAGGAACCTTAAATATCCCTGCTAACTATGTGTAAAACATGACCATTGTTTGCAGGCCTTTTTAATATCAGCTGATTAATTTCCTTAAGCCGTTACCCATCACAGTAATTTCATCAACCTGTTCCAGTGCATTCGCCTAACTCTAGATTTCCTTCCGAGATGATATCTCGGACTTTGGGGTATTTCTACAAATTGATTTGGAACTTTTTAGTATTAGCTGATTGACGCACGCAAAAAACGTTGGCAGTGGGCCGATTTTTAAGTCATAATTAAATAAACCTCGCGAATTAACCGGGTAACCTATTGATTTTGTTCCAGAAATATCTCTACAATAATAAGGATCGAAGAGCTTTATCCTTTAAAATGAATAGATAAATAGATACACGTATATATATATATATATATATATATATATATATACCTTTTTATTTGATTGATGTGGATCGTTTGATGTACTAATTCTGTTTCTAGAACTTCAGCTAAGCCTAAGGAATTTTGATGATTTAATATGTTTTGATATTTTCGTATTTCTCTCAGAAAAGATTATACAAACATTTTGCTCTACTAAAAATGTTTGTCATATCAGCCGTTTCATTTATATTTTGTCAAACTTTTCTTAAAATTTACCAGAAAGTCAGAAACCTTTCCATATTTTCGCGTTCCATTTTTGCTACACAGTGGAAACAGGCGCCACCTTCGATCTTCTGTCCTTTCTAAGCCGAAATATTTACCCTGTACATAAAACGTTAGTCAAAGTTTTCAGCCTTCAAATGGTTTTTTGCTTCAATTCACTCTTTTCGATGAGGGGACATGTATTAAATTTTAATTTAGATCGTCGAAAGTTTTCAACTAAAAAGGTTCGGTTGCCATTTTGTTAAGAAAGAAATTCTTCGATCGATGAAAAACCCATACGTAAACATAGCCTACCTCAGCCCCTACAATTTTTTCATGAAATTGCATGAGAGATCATCACAAAAAACACGCTTAGTAAACAAAAAACACCGCACTGTCGAACACACAGACATCAGATCAATGCTAGTAAATAAATTAGGATTAAATTACCATCACGCCCCCTACAATAAAAATCCTTAACCTTCGGAAAAACGATCGAATAATATGAAGTGCGAGAGTTCCCACTGCATCCATTATGAATCATTATTTGACTGTTTATTCAATCGAAAATAAGACAATAAAAGTAATCCATGAATGCTCATATCATAAAACTGTTCCCGAACGAATTGACCAAAAAAAAAATTAATTTCCTCATATTTAGACCACGCTCTGAAGGAAAGAGCTCTGTTTTATCGTTATTTTTAGATACTAACATTGTTTGCATATAGTTTTAAATCTTAACATTCGTCCGATGATTTGCACTGATTTACGTACAAGATAATGTTAGATCCGACATACGCGTACACTGATTTTTAGAGGTGATAATTAGTTTACTACCGGACAATTACCATATAGGACCATACAATAATAATCATCATCATCATCATGTCGATGATTCAACATAGGACAACGTCCCCGCCTTGATTGCGCCTGCCATGCATCTGGTTACCTAGTTGGAAAATCGCTGACAACGTTATCAGCGCAAATAAGTACTTGCCAAACAAATGTAGTTATATATTTAGCAAGAAAGACTAAGGGGCAGGTCTTACCTGGCCCATAGTATTGTGCAGTGTTAACGGCGATTTCGTTCCGCCGAGACTAACGTTAAGGTACGTTTTCTGCCAGTCCGGAGCTTCGTTGAATGCATTAATGAATGGCAGGGGAACCGGCAGATGCCTACGGATCAATTAGTAGCGGTAAGCTCCGGATTCTTTGCCTCACCGGACGCACTGTGTCCTATTACCTGTGAAACCGGAATTCTAGTCGCGTTGCCTGTTTCGTTTGCAGTTTGAATAATGAAAGCTCGAGACACTCTTTTATCTTCAGGACCTTTCTTTTTGGCTGCAATCGCTTCGAGTTCTTACTTCCCCCTCTGGTAGCCCACATAAACTTCACAGGTTTCACTAATCCTGTTCTAGGCGATTTTATTCTGGAGGAAATACTCTTTCTGTTTTACTTGACCAAGGCCTTGTTTTTCACACTTATCCTCGCAGTCTCGAAACCCGCATAGGCACGATTGGAAGTCCCTACCGCGCGTAATGATCTGTGTCATATAAAAATAATTTTTTTCGTTTTATCGATTTGAGATCAGGTTACATAGTTTGGTTCCCAGATTTCAGGCCACTCCGCTTGTCAAGCGTGCGCGATACCGTTTACGCTCAGCTTTCTCAGAGCTTTTGAGGCCACTACTCTATAGTTGCTTCGTCTTTTCTACCTTTAAGCCCTACGGGTTTTTTGGCCAAAACAGAAATTGCTGATCTACTGATTGTCCCATATGCTTAGGAAGTTCGCGGCAGCCCTTTTTTGTGCTCTACTAAAAAGCTTTTTACTTTTTTTGATGCCTGTAGGCTATTCAAACCAACCCGGAGGACCGAAGAACGCTGTGAATGCAAAGGTCGACATTAAAAACCTTGATTTGCCCGCCTGCCTTAGCACATATTTAGTCAAAATCCTTACTACAGCATTTGCCGTTTTACTAGTTCTCACCGTAGCCGTCATAACACAGAGCGACCCGCTAAATTCCTTGTGCTGGTGTATGCTCAGATATCTAGCAGCCTTTATTATCCTAATCTGTCTGCCCATTAGATGTAGATTGATTTCTCGCACACGTTTTTTTCTTGCGAACACAATGCCCCTGTTTTTCTCCGAGGCAAACTTCAATCCACTTTGCGTAATCCATTCCGAGATTGCACTCACTGCCTGTATCCCTAATGGCCAAATTGTCTGCATATAACACCTCCGTGACCTTTTCTCCGCTCAAAAGATCTCGCAGTCCGAAACCATCATCGTTAGTAATGCCCCATAGCAGTGGGCTTTATATAAAGCCTTGGGGCATCCCTGCCATTAATGGGAGTACGATCCCTTCATTCGTTACCTTCATGTCTTTTATCTTTCAGGCAATTGCATACCACACACACCAAGTATAACGATATAGCTCTCCTAGCCATCGTTTTAAATATAACCTTTTACGGAAAATTGTGAGAGGCAATCTTGACATCTAATAATACAGCCATGAATAGTTTTTGAGTCTTGAGCGTCGAGCAATGTGTGAGTGGATGAGCCTTGACTACTAGTCTGAGTATAATCGTCTGACCTAAGCCGCTCTTGCTTGAACCTTCCCAGTGGCTACAATATCCACGAAAACCATGCGGGAAGATTTACTTTAAATCCAGGGGCAAGCTCCTACTAGTTCAATCTCCAAACCGTCTGGAGGACCTCGGCCCACGCTCTTCAACGAATGATCGCAGCCTGTCTTCGATGATTACCTCGAAATCTCTGGCCAGGGAGCTTATCAGGTAAACCGGCCTAAATCGTTGTTGCCTATTGAAATAAGTGTTACTTCTTCATGTTTCCAGACGGCCAGAAGCGAATTTTCACATATTGCGGCCACTACTTTCAGAAATTCTTTGAGGAGAACCTCGACTATCTATAACGTTGGCACTTTTTCTTGCTTGATCCGCTCTGCTGCTCAGAGAATTTCGGCTACCATGATCGCTAGTGTCTCGTTCGGTGGGTCCGTTGCTGCTTATCTGGATTCGAATGCTGTTTGTAGGAACTTCTCGTGTTGTGGAAATAGTTTTTCCAGTATTTTTTCTGTTTATGCCTGCAATTGTCTATGCAGTTGTGTTCTGTCTGGCTTGAAGTCTCTCTTTATTTCACCCTGTCATCTTGTTTTTTTTTATGAAACCTCTGCGAGATTTGCGGGAAAGTCCTTCCAAAAACGTTTTTGCTCTCGCTTGTGACGCATTTAAGCACCGTACTATGTTGTCGGTATGGGATGAGCAGGTTCGCTATTTTCCCCGTGACGCTTTTAACCCTCTCTATTGGCCTGCTGGTAACTCTTGCTGGTAATCGCACGTTTTTGCGATTTAGAAGATCTACAAGCGCTTGGATTGTAGTCGCTTCTTCGTCTTCGGGCGGTTGATCAGTCCGCTTTCCAACTTGCATGCCAAGTTCAGAATCCGCCGTAAATCCTCAGTACTGTCAGGGATGTCGTTTTTTCGGATTACTACATAGAGCATCTTCCAGTGTTGCCATGTTCCATAGTTTGCACTGATTGGACTTTGCAGCAAAATGTGCCTGTAGCATTCACAGATTCAAAATAGAGATTTGTTAGGTATTCCTTGTCGTCATCCCTATCAGTTTCTTGCTGTAGATGGTGGAATCTACGTGCGATTCCTGCCGTGCCGATGAGATGTTGGCTTCACACTTTTAATCATTTCGTGTATGGATTATTAGAAGCGATTCGATCTAATATTACTTCTCTCTTTTGTTAAATTATCTAGATTGTATGTGCACTTCTTTGGCGTGTAGTTCGATGTAGTATAGCCGGAATATACCCTTTCCATCCCTTTTAGTTCTCCTCACGTAAATCGCTTGCTCTACACTTATACCTGTGCTGCAAAGAAGCCGTCTATTTTAGTCCAAGCGTTTTTGCGCATGTCTGCAGCCTTATCCGATTCACCATTTATTCGTCCTGTGTTCGACTTGTTTATAACAGCAAGCAATGCTTCCCTCCTATTTAATAGCTTGTCCATCGTAGCATGTGCAGGTGGATAGCGATTACAGTTGATCTATAATGCCTTAATTGCAACCACTGGCAAAGGTTCATGCTTCGATGATTTGGGCCTCCGTCAGGTAATATACGCTTAATCTAGTCCAATTTTTTACGTCCTTTGTGTGCTTCTCCGTTATCTCACGGTGGTTTCTGTTGCGGACAGCTTTCTCCTTTTTTTTTTCTCTGTGTGTCTTGCCTCGAACAATTTTCGTCAGCACTACAACATAAACTTTTTAAACGTTGGGCAGGTCACCGAGTTCACGGGGTGACCGTCCTCCTTTACAGACAAAATCAGACATTTTTTTTAAGCAATTTCTGGAAGTGTGTTTGACTAGTCCATAAGACTGCCGCCTTCCCATCTTCTCGCTTTTGCATTTTTTGGCAAAGTGGCTCAACCTCTGGCACATGAAGTACGTAAGCTGCGATTTTTTAGTGTCATTCGCTACTGTAGGAGAAACTTATCTTCAGCATATTGGGAAAGAATGGCCATATATCGCAATCCATAATTTTCTTCGTGCGAGGTATTCCGTGCGTATCCCGATGTCTTTGGGTAGGGCCAGTTTCGATTTCTTTTCGATCTGGCACCGCACTCCGTAATACCACGGCAAAGGAAACTATCGAGACCTCTCGTATACCAATCAGTGTACCTGCCTGTATGAGGTCTGCAAATGTCTTGTCTTCACCTGCGACAGTTCCAGCTTCTTTTATGACAGGATGCCCTGCCATGATTTTTTTAACAACGCCTATTTTTACTTCTACTTTTCTGGTCTTGCATAATGTCTAATATTATTAAGATTGTCCTCGAAGATCGAAACCTCCTTGACCTTAACCGCACTAAAAATCTGCTTGGTGTTGTCTATGTTCGTCTTTTTATCTCTTACGCGAGGTTTGTTGGGTTTATGAGGAGTTCTTAAGTCTATCCTTGCAGCCAACTCTACGTTACATTCGTTCCTTCTGTACTACTGGCTCGTCTATTTAAGGGACTTCTCAATCCCCGGCGGAAGCCCACACCTTCTTGTTCACGAGTGATGCGCTCTTCTGAATTACCAACCAAGGGGTTGTAGGCAATCGATGGGACTTTCGTCTGGTCAGACCATCCCAACAGTGAGCATTTTAATGAACGTCCATGAGCCTGAAAAAGTGCTTTCCCTCAAGATTGTGACGTCTACGACAACCATTTGATTGATGCTTCAGAGTACCACCATGCCGCCCAGCAGAAGTCCCTTGACTGCTAGGGCAGCGACAAACTTTGCAGCTAGTTGCTCAACTAGAGCACCGTCTCTAGTCGTACCCTGGGTAACAGTCATTGCAGGTGCTTTTCGTGCACTCAGAATACTTTTTCGTCTAAAAGTAGATCGTTTAAGCACAACCTCAGAACATTCTTTAGAAAGGAGAGTTAAGTCGTCAAGCATCTGCACCCTTCGGATCTCGTCTTCGATTTTATTAGCAGTTTCAACCACTCTAATTGCCGCTACGTTTTTTTCCTTAACATGTCTGTTGCATTTCATGAAAAATATACTCTGTTTTGTTGCTTCGGACTCCTGTCTTAACAGAGCCTGTCTCTTCTTGGAGCAGCTGTAGCCACCTTTGTCTCATTGTTTTCCAGCTAGAGGAAACTGGATTGTTGTCTGAGCGCCTCGACCTGCGCTCTAAGCATGTTTTACGGTTGAAGCTCGTTTTCTTATAGATTGGTCAGCGTCTCCCCGTAGGACCTGCCTCTTTTCTTGTCCCCTTTAAAGAGCTATTGATTATTTCGAGTGTTGCTTATGCTGAAGTCTGCACGGTCCTATATAGTTCTCGAAGCTTATTTAACTGGGTCCCGAACTTTTTTCAAAGCCTCGTCATAATCGGCGGATCAGTGGCTAGATCCGTCAAGATGTCTACTCTACTTCCCTTGATCGGCTTTTTTGCTGGTATTTTTATTTTCCTTTTTTTGTGATTACATCGCTTACGACTGCCTCATTTATAGATGTCCTAACTCCCTCTGCAACAAATGTCCTGCTTTGTTCTTCCTTTCTGGCATTCAGTGTTTCCTCTGTTTCATTACCAGCACCAGAGACCTTGAGATACTTTCCGTCTCCTTAAAAAAGTCGTTTCTTTCTATCCCGTAGCCATAGAGGCTCTTTCAACTTTCGGAGCCGCGAGTAAAATGTTAAGCGCTGAATCAAAGCAGTTTTATGCTCGGAGCCTATTGTCAAAATCTGGGGCTACTGTTTTTTACAGTTAGCTGCTAACTTTAAAACTGTATCCGACCCTCGCTCAGTTTTCCTCAACTAAAGGAAGAGCTTAAGAGATCAGTTTGCCAACCCTGCGAACACAAACAAGACTACGTTACCCGTACAAGCTAGACAATCTCGACAACCCCGTTCGAATTGAATCCTAATTTTTGGTCAAGTCCCAAATCTCGGAAATTAAGCGTTGAAATCCTTACTAAAGATACTCAAATAGAATACAAAAATTGGGATCTATATAAACTTTTTCATTTTTTTATTATTATCTCTAAGTCCTGCGGAAGACTTCCTATTTTGCATAGAGGATCAGCCGAGAAATCAGTAGGAAATGGGGAAAAGGATTTACTCTATTTCGGTTAATTACTGCAGTGCCTTCTGGTGATGTTTACGCAGATACGCTCGTTTTGCTTACGTTTGGGTGTTGAGTGGGCTAACTGATCAGCAGCTGTCCTCGCGCCGTTCCGATCGCGCCGCTGCAAACATCCTGGTGCGAAAGTGTAAAACTATACATAGTGATTTGCACTCTAGCCGTCAGCCTGGACAGACGTGAAAAAAAAGGTCCGTTTCGTCGACAGGCAGGCAGGCAGAAGATCAGGCATAGCTCACCTCCAAAGTCGCAATTATTCAGTATTCCGAGAAAGGAGACGGCCGTTCATCAGTAAAACCGTCAATTCTGTATGTTTATTGATGTTGAGAACGTTTTCGAGGTAACGAAACAAGCTGCGCGTCGAAGACAGTAAATAAGGAAACTCAGGAGCCTTGGTCAAAATGCTTTGATCTGCGAAGTAAGGTAACTAAAATAGTCAAGAATTGCCCGGGCGGACTATCCGGCTAACGAAATAGAAATATAAGGGTATTGGACCTTCCAGGAATTCTGTGTAAAGTATTAGTTACAACGCACGCCTCAAAGGCGAAGTAAGGTATCCATTTGATATTTATTTTTACCAGGGTGTGGTAATACAAATAGACTTGATAATGTTTAAATTACTAATTTCCATTTTAATTCTAGCAAAATTATCTTGCTCATGCAGCCATTCGGATATGTGACGAAGTCGTAGCACTGCAAACAACAGTACAAACTTAAATTATTATTGCAATTGTTATAATCGTCATAAATCTAGATAAAGTAACAATTATTATTAATTTCCATAGTGTTCAAATTGGATATGTAAAAATTGATTTAAATTCAAATAATGGCTGCCACCTACGCTACAGGCGTACTTACTAGGGCTGTGTTTCAATTCATAAACACACTTATCAAAAAAAATGAAACAGTACATTATAAAGGAGCAAGAAATACGCAACTATTATAGAAACAAATTTCATACGCAGCTTAGAAATGAAATTTTCAATTACAAAATCCAGTTACTGTGGAAGAGTCTCATTGAGGTAATAGTCGTCAACCCCCATAAGTTCAGCTACCCGTGGCAAACGTTCAACTGTTCCATGATGTATACTTTAAAGCTGGACAAATGGGATTATATTAAAACGGACATAAATACCTTATTTGACCGTCCAATGTAACAATACTGCCTGCGCCGTTTGTGCGGAAAAAGATCCGTACGTTGCTATCATCTGCGTTTCTCGTTTTCCACTTCCAGCCATCTTTATCGTGTTTAGCCCACAGCTCGTGCCGGAATCGCTGTCACCTCTGTTCGACGTGTCAGCTAGCTTCCCTAGTCGTTTATAGCAACGCCGTATTTACGTGCACTGCAAATACTTAATAGCAAGACAATAGCAACGATTCAACTTTCCACCACGCAGACGGTCAACGAAAGAGCTGAAAGAAATAGAGAGAATAAAAAAGACAGAACCAGCTCGCCACACCTGGTTCCGACATCAAAAGTCGCGACAGTAACCGCCTTCTCCCCGCACGGCCATTCCCCCCTCTACCCCTTCTCATTCGTGCGAACTCTGTTGAAGAAGGGAAAGAGTAGGAAAAGAATAAACAGAGAAAGAGCACTAGCGGTAGCAAGTAAACAATGGCGGCGTTAAAGAAAAACTTAAACTCGACACATTGTGTCGTGCTACCCATCCAATAACAGTAAGGGCCGAACCAGCAAGAACACCCGGGGCCACTATTGTGGGATGGTGGTAACTGTAGTATAACTAGCAGAAGCTCTCGACCGACTTGCCACTATCTTCAGTTGGCGCGATGAGTCTTCCAGGCATCGTTCGATCCCTTCAGGCTGCCTGCCCTCAGCCTATTTCTCCACTGACGTTTTCCGATAAATTCTGGCGTTTCAACCACGCGAACTCGGCCAGGTTGTCTAGGTGACCGGGTAAGAGCAGCGCTCTTGATCTCCATAGCTGTTATGACCTATCCATGCTACGGCTGGTTTCGACATGTCGAGCAAGACCGGCTAATCTAAGCTGGTCCTGAATTGCAAGGACTTGGTTCCCGTCGATTGAGAAGCTTGACGTATGCTCCCGAAACTCGCTTAAATCGCGCGCGATGGGATTGCAGCATAAGGTGGATGGTCGTACAGCAGAGATTGGGTGGGGTAACACACGAGAAAATCAAAGTATTATAATTTTTAAAGATTTTGGCTTTTATAAGGCATACGAAAAGAAGATGACAAGGAATCCTAGAAACTAGTCGTACTGAAGCAGTATAAGGAACAGAAACAAGGTGAGAAGAGCTAAAGGAAATACAACAACGAACGACATATCATTTCGTGTCAATCGGGACGCCACTAGAAATAAAATATCTCTCACGCTGTTGATAATTCTGACATCTGTTATTTAAAAAGAAGAAAGCAGAGGTCAGACTACATTTATCCTAAAAAACTGGCCAGATATTGAAATTAGGTTGAATAACGCTGGCTTGAAACAAATGCATCTCAAAGGTTTGCATCTGTCATGCGACGCACAGATGACATTCTGAACTAGACTATACAGAAAAAAGCAACAAGCTTCATTCCTGAGCCAAATTGTATTCATTTGCTTCACCTACGGATTTTTTTTAGCAAGTAGTTATCCTTAAATGCGGTCCTACCTGCATCAAACACCAAAATAGAATCTAAACACTTCTCGTACAGGTGATTCGAACAATTGAAGTGAAGACCGAGGATAGCATGCGTTCGTCTGATGAAGCTATGCCTATGTATGTGTCAGTTTATGTAACTGCCCTCTGTAATTTCCTATGACAAAGCCTGCAACGAGTCTTCGTTAAGCCGACTTGGGTGGGGTGGCTGGGTAAGACACGAAGGCCTGCTGCTTCTCTACATAGAGACATGAGAGAAGTACGGAAGCCCGGCACCGGAATTGCACATTAGTGGTTGTTCCCCATGCTGCGGGGCCGCTCTTTCACCTAATGAGTGCAACGTTATGCCGCCAGAGGCACTATTCACGACCCGCGAGTAATGCACATCCATACAGAACGAGTAGGAGGCGAGTGATGAGATACGACACGAGAACAGGACGACAAGCAGTAATGGGTAACTTTGCCAGCAGGGAAGAGGCTACCGGGTGTCGTACGAAACGAACGTCGTAGCCGGAGTGACAGCTTCTCAGATCATTGAGCGCGGTGGCTATAATGACCCAAATGATGGGTCGAATATTGCACTAGGTGAATCAACTCGACTACAGCGATACTCACTCAGAGGCGTGAGGATCATTAACTTCAATGCAAGTAGCATAAATCCTACTATTGGATAAACATAGCTAACACAGCAAGTTTATAATGTATCTTACAATTCGGCTGGTTTACATTGTCAGAGTTTCTACCAATTTGCTGCCTGCAACTGTTTACGATAATAGCTTTTCTTTTCAGTTGGTAGTATTGTAAGTAAGCTTGTGAGCTCTATATTGCATACGATATGGCGCGATAGTTGCAAGTATAGTTGTAATACAAACGTGCCAAATTAGCAACTATCGGATCTCGGATCCGTTCCACAACTGAGAGCGGATGATTTTCTTCACACCATTTAAGCTATTAATATTAGCACGCCGCAAAATCACGCTTAACCAATGTTCGCTATTGCTATACTTATTATATGCTCGAAATTATCTTTATCCATGTTATGTCCTTGACGGCGGCAATGGTACTAAACGAATTGCCTATGCCAAAGTATAAGAGGCAGCTAAATCTAACGAAACGAAGAACGACTTTTTTTTATAGATGTTTTAGCTAAATGAGTATAAGCTAGGGCTCGCCATATTTGTAAACCTTCTGTGATACAGCTCCCCTTGACAGGGCCCTTCAACGTTCCACAGCAGATCATTTAATACGCAATAAAGCAGTTTATTCAATTGATGATTTTCGTTACTCGATACTCTCCTTTCCGCCGGCCAAGAGCTCTAAGATAGTTCAGCCTGGGGGGCTGATGCTATTGCTTGTTGGAGTTCGGCAAACGGTGGTCTTCTCGCTTTTTTCGTTCTCTTCTTCTTTGGCTCGTTCGTTGCATAGGAAGTGTCAGCAGGCTAGAGCACGAAAAGTAGCAGCCACTGTTTCGTTCACCGGACTGTTGAACAACTGCTCTTTTCCGGCATACCGGCCCTTTCTGGCCTGTTTAGGACAAAGCGGCGCTAAGATAGGCTGAAGCAGTTTAAGGCGAGTGCTCGCTTGATGGCCCGGAAGAGTGAACTGGCACTAACGGGTCGAGCCGAAGCGCGAGAAATGAGGAGCAGGCTTGCGCGAGTGAATAAGTCCCACTCACCTCACTAAAGGAAAGGCTTGAACCTGTGAGTGGATTACGTGCCTCAGTAGTTCCGCCGCCAGGCCACTCTGAAACCAGGTTCATCGGCAGTTCATGTGGAGGCCTCTTTTCTGCAACCTTAACAGGAGCTGGAGTCACTTTATCTAAGAATAGACCATTGGATGTCGTAGATTCTGTTTGCACGAACTTTTACAGCCACGGCTACTTTACAGTGTCTGGGCAGTTTAAAGCTGCACGGCAAACCAGCGAATGGAAAGACTGGTGCAGAGAATTTTCGATCGACATTGCATCGATGCAGCTGTTACCTGTTGGTTCAATGAGCCATTACATTACGGCATCACATCACTTACGGCGTTGATCGGAATAGGCTCTTCCCTGCATGTGTTTAGCCATGTTCTCCTCGATCGCACTTAGCGGACGCATAGAAGCTAAATATATAAAGCAACAGAATAATTACTAGAACCGGACGGAAAGTGATGATAATAAATGATACACTCTCATATTGAGGTTTTCTGGGATCGACGAGATAAGACGATTGAGTCTGGCCGTGTTTAGGTGTGATTGACGATGTTCTGTCTGAAAAACATTATTTAGAAAAGAAGTAGCTGTTTATTTAAGGACCGATTAAACCTATGCGTGACCTTGCCTAGTAGTTGGAATCGACGAGTTGAAAAATGAACTAATAGCAAAGCTGGTCAACTAATCATAGTGTCGCACATTATTAAACATGATTTTAAAAATAATGAACACGAGTTCAATGAAGGCTGTATATTACATAGTTTATAGTACATAAAATTCAAATGGCTTTTCGTCTATAGGCTTACCGGTCTGCAGTATCTTAGGATAAGTCACACAAAATAAGAGCTCGCCGCTACACCGTTGTGAATCACAAAGGTGTGATAGGAACGAAAAAGGCCAACTATCCTGGTTAGATCAGGTCAGTCAAGGATTGCCTATGTCTGAAGTTCACTTGACAGAAAAATCTTGCCTTGGTAGCTTTTTTATTGAAGCTTTTAACAATCTAGTTTGCCTTATTCACAAAATTTACATAGTGTCAACGCTGGCTTAATAAATTCCGCATATTACAGAACTCCTAGCTAAACTATTGCAGGGCTTTAATTTAATGTCAAACCTATGTTAAGCCCGTTAGTAGAATTCGTATTTTTCTAAGATGTGCTCAAACATAAAAACCTATACGTAACGAGGTTGGAGGTGATAACCCAACATTGCCCACAAACTTTTCATATAGGCAAACAACTCAAAGAGTAACACATTTCAATGCTGGTTGCAAGTTCGTAAAATCGTCCGGTACTTTCATACTCATTTACTTGCATATTCACAGGTATGTGTATAATACACAGAACGGCTGAAGGCGTATCGATGAATGAAAGCTGATTTGGTTCTCCTCTCAACTGCCGACACTACGAAGAAACGAGAACGTTTCCCCAACCACAAATGTTCTAGTTTTTCCGAATATATTTATAAAAAAAGTAGGCATTGGAAAACTGGGAAGAAAGCAAACTCAGGACTGTGCTGCCATTCGTGTTTCCTATACAAGCAGTAATAGCAGCAGAGGTGACGGTAGCAGGTTGCGCAATGTGGTCCTTGCGTGCGCACGGATCTCCAGGGGGTAAGCCGCGTCTCTTATCCTGCGGATTTCCGCTAGACCTTTTACTGATCCTTGCCTATCCGCTCCTTCTTGCGCAAGGAGCGGAAGCTATCCATAGAAAATAATCCGCTGTGCCAAAAGACATACTAGCATCTCACAGCTGCGTGCTGCATGGAGTGGATCTCCAGTGCATGTCCACTGACTGGTTGGCCAATGGCAGGGGCCTACTTACAGCTGGAAGCTGCCCCATTTCTCGCCACACAGTACATACTATCGGTACCAGCAGTTACACTGCGGATTATACTCCCCCCATCCCCCACCCCTCCAACACGTGACACAGGGTGCAGTGCTATGGGGTCTGAGCGTTTTCCCATTGGCCAGTTCTGCATCGGTAAGGAAATCAATTATTGGTTTGTTTTCTTCATAACTATAGCAGCGAACATCTCATAGCTAGCTAATGTAACTACTTACTCCCTCGAGCCTCAAGCGCCTCTCGAAGATTGCAGATGAGCTAACTAAAAGCTTCAAGTTTTGAGTCGGAGACTGCCGTTAGACAGTACTACAGATGGCCTGGGCTGTGCTACAGAGGGCTAGCGATAACGCAACTAGTCGAATACAGGTCATGTGTTTTACACTACAAAAAATACGGGATTAAGTGAGAATGATAGGTTGTTGGTCAGCCCATGTTCTCGCTATATGGGTGGCCCTCATTTCCAGTCGCAGACAACGGTTTATAGCGACTGTTCGCTTGATGGTACTGACAGAAAGCAATGTGGTGATGCAGGTGAAGACTACGGAAAAACGGAAGAAAGAAGAAAAGAGGTGAGTGGATATCCAAGTGAACGCTGATTTTTCCGCAGTAATAGCAGTTGCAATAGCGAGAGGTCATATCTAAATACTTTTCCAGAGACCTATAGGTCCCCTGCTGATATTAGTATGAATAGAATACGCATTTCTTCTTCTCTTTCTTTCTATATATTTATGTTCCTTGGTATCTACTATGTTACGGCCCTGAGCGTCACAAGCATAGCAGCTACTGCTGCAGGTGTCACACCCCCTCCATGTCACGCCGTAATGTCAACGAATTTTCGCTCAGTGATGCTTACATACGGCACATAAAGCCGAGTGTAGATGGCGTTGCTGTGCTAGCTTTTTACTTATTTTTCTGTATTTACAAATGAAATAACGACTCTGCGTGGAGGCTGGCGTTGACGCCAAAGGCGGCCAGCCGAAGTGTAGGCAAGTGACGTAGAGGTATCGAGTTGCGACTCATTCGGTAGAGGCTGACTGCGAGGTAGATGAAGGAAAATGAATAACTGTGAAGACAAATTAATGTACCATAGGAATTTCATCTTGCAAAGAAAAACAACGATTAACCCCGTTAGTGAATGTATATAACTGACGAAATAGAGCGGAATTTCTAGCATTAACTTAGATAACGAATTGATATTGTTTGCTCGGTAGGAATAGTAAGCGGTTGAGAAAACTTAATCAAAGTCAAGAATAGTCATCTTTAAAAAAAATAGATAATATAAAACAATACATATAGTAAGAATGCAACCAATTTCACAATAAACAAAAATTGAACAGATCATAAAGCGTAAGTATCAAATCTGGATTCATATCGATGAGCTTCACTCTAGCAAAGCTCTGCGAATTTGTATATTTGTATCCGAAAAAAAAAATTGTACCAAGAAATAAAAACTAGACTAATAACGATGCTATGGAACAAAATCCACTCAAACGTTAAGTATATCCCAAGCTCCTCTTGAATGTAGTTCGTTTAATTTATTACAATCTATAATTTCCTCTAACTTGTAACTCATTTTATGCAATTTTTACTTAGGTGAGACCCAATCAATGAGACCCCAACCAATTAAACAATAAGATTTGTTTATTGATTCTAATCAATACGCTAGTGCTGATGACGTTTTGCTCTCATGCTCAATAGTTTCACAAAAGGCCGAAGGAAAAATTCATGGTAACGCTGCACGTAATAGATCATAGCTCTCCCTTTGGTAAAAGCTTAATTTGGCATAATAGAATAAACCATCCTCTTACACACAGTAGATATAGGAACGATTATATATCTTCGCATACCTAAAAAAAAAAAAACACGTTATATTTAATATTCTACGTATAATAAATTACAGCTATAGCTGATCCGAAGACAATTCTACACAAATCGTATAGAAATAAGGTAGTAAAACAAGTTTTTATTCTATTGTTCAATTGTTGTTGGCCAATAATTATCGATAAAAATAAACTCCTTTAGCTCTTCTGATAAAGGGGGTATGTATTCGTTTATATATACTTAAGGCCGAGGTTATTTCAGTTAACCACCACCATGTTGATACAATATAAAATTGTTAATATTCTGAACTAAATAAGCCTATTTGTGCTTAACACGCTATCGACTCGACGTGGGCCTTTGGCACATAAATTGTCGTCAGTTTTATTCAATAATTGATGTACGAAAATTCACCCATAAGTACGTTCTCACACGTTTCAATTAGAGCAGAACGTGTATTTGTTATTAGGAAAGCTTTTTGTCTATTATGGCCTGCCATAGCACTGCGTATACAGACATTACGGCGATCCATGCAATATAACCTTTGAATATTGTGCTGCTATGGCCACCATCTTCTTAATAATTGAGTACCTAATACTAGACTGTGCCTATCTATAAACCCCTTAAAGTGGCTATAGCTTAGGAAATAACCATACTCCTGTATCTATACAAATATAGGATAAATAGTATAGGTAAAGCCTGGCTTTAGTCTATAAAGCTGTATAAACGTTGCCTTTTTCTACTGTTCCTTTCAACAATACGTGGAGATGCGGAGTGTCACTAAGGCCGGCTAAGGAAAATCACTTATACAGATATTATAAACACAATTGAACAGACCTACGGCATAGCAGCAAAAACCCAAATTAAAATGTTTTGAAAACTGGCTTATATATACAGCAAAACATTTTTAGTAGAATTATGGTCCATAAAATCTACGTGTAAAGAAAACTCTAAAATAGTCGCCATCTGTACGTAACGTTGACTTACGTTCCACATTATCGCTAATCACCCTTCCTCGCACGTCTTAGTGACTGCAGTTGTTCATTGTATGTGTGTATGATGTAAGCCCGATCCAAAGTTGTCTTCTGAGGAATATTTTGAGTCCTCAAAAAGGTAGAAAGCATTTTCTGCCTAATATCTAATACGTTCTTGAAGAGACGTAATGCATAAGCTATAGTCGGGCTATAGTTGAATCGTCCACGGTACAAAATGGCGAACGGAAAGGGGGAGACGGCCTGGATTTGAGCACTGCGCCGGCAATCATTTATTGACGGCTGTTTCGAAGAGCAGAAATGTATACAGTGTACTGCTCCAACGTGTAAATAAATGCCCAGTATCATGAGTGCTCACACGCGGATATCGTTCTATCTACTTAAGGCGTGATAACTTCGGGCTAGCTTTTGGCCGATAAATCGGCGGGAACCGTCTTATATTCGGTATTCGGTGAAAGAAGGTGTGGGTGAGGATTATTAGTTGTATGTATGTTAAGCCAATTGGGGTCCAGATACAGTTTGGAGCAGACGATCTTGTCATGGCTCCTTTAAAGCCAAATGCGATACGTTAACACGTGCGTATAGATAGGCTCCATCATCAAATATATAACAACATCGGCTACTATTATCGATTGTTTTATCAATCAATTATTATAATTAACTGTTAATGTTTCACTATGACAACGATTGGTCTAAAGAGAGCATCGTGCACACGTATTTTGTAAACTAGATAGTTGTAAATATTCACGTCATTAATGTAGCATGTGGACACGTCATAACTGACGCCATGTCTACTAGAATAATCGTATGTGCTTAATGTTACTTATATATAATTTTTATGGTATGACAATATTATCTTTTGTATCTGATCTAACAGCACATCGAGTTGTCTTATGTAAAGGCGTCTGTGGTACGTTTGATTGACGCTATACACATGTGCCAGCGTGTGGATAGTTTGATTTTAGTACTTTGCGTTTTATGCAGATTCTTAGCAAGCAAGTATAAGACGATCTCTTAATGAGCATCCTTAGCCAACCAGAGAGCTGAACACCGCTAAGCCCTATGCTATTGTACTAATAGCGTCATATTAAATTCAATGGTACTCATTGTCGCTCGCAATCTATTGTGACCCTACGTGCCCATCGTATCATGCCTAGCTCAAATACTGAAAATAGATTGAAACGAATTGGAATTGCGAAACTAAGCAATGTTAGCCTACGCTTTGTTTCAAGCCCATACAGCCTCCTTCTCCTTTAGCTACTGCCTTGTATGGATAACTATTTCAACCTTTTTGGAAAAGTAACATTCAAATGACGCGAAGAGGAATGAAAAACGTGATCGATGATGCCAGTGCGTCATGTCAGACGAAATCTCTTTTTTTTTCTAACCCCGCATTTTACAACCGAATTGAAATGTGTAACGGAGTACGTGAATTAAGCAAAGATGATATGGGTCATTTCTCACTCAATCTATCGTGTAGTTTTGGTAGCGGTGGATGTTTTGTTTTTCCCATGATAGTCCTAGTGGTAGCAGTAGTAGTGGATGAAACCTCTGACCCAGAAAATCTCTTTCTGCCATGTGACAAAGTCTATTATTCTTCCTTTGCCCCCGCCATTATGTTGCTGTCTATAACTGTCACCTTTGAAGCGAAGCGGAGGCGAAGTACTATACTGTGGTACCCGACAAAGGATTGTGTAACATCGGTAGCGCGACATAACGACATAGCTGCGTCAATCCCCTGCTGCTAACGTTAACGCTCGAGAAGACGCTTCTACCCTGCCCGCCCGCTCGGCAGCTTCTACCACGGCTAAGCGGTTCTTCGTTCACTTCATCTTAACATCATCTTCGTCCCTGACGCGCGCTCTTGCAAAATTCTCTCTGAGTTCCCGCTTTCCAATGCGTCGTGTGGTTGACCTCACCTCGCCTTATAGCAGCTCTCGTATATGCTATGCTGTTTATCCATGTGAAAATAGCTAAAGCGCCCCCTAACTCAACGAAACAAAGGATCTGGGACGCTGTGTCTCTCCATAACGTATATGACGGATAAAGGTCACGGATGTGGAAGAAAAGTCGCATATTGGTAGCTACATGCGGACCATTTTTAACGATATCCTTCCAAACGAAAGTTAAAGAGCCTTCAGTTATTTACGAAATGCAGATGATTTCCTTGCATAAAGCAGTTCATTAGATTGGAAAAATCATAAAGAAACTGTTCTGAACACAGTACTTCCATAGCGATTTTCACAAACAAAAACACACAATTTTGAATCGTTTTTAAAAACGTCTGTTACAATATCTTATAGTCAAATACTTAGACATCTGGTCATTTAAAAAGTTCGTTAGTACATGTGCTATAGAGACATATGTTATGGCACCTGATAAGGCACCTTCTCTTTTCGCAAACAGCTCTAATCCGTTGTAGCGTAATATTAACACAAACTGTGAATATCTGTGTTTCGATTACACCCAGATGAATGAGTTATGTTGTTGTTCTATTTGTTTTTCTGCGATTTGTCGAAACAAAACAAAGACAGCGGGTTTATTCCAGTTTCACAGTCAAAATAGGTCATTAAGAAATATACGTTATTTACTTAATATTTATTACATTTATAGTCATTGTCCGCAAACAACATATTTCCAGTATGTTGTTATCAGTAAGACCATGTAAGATGTCATCAGAGGCAGATCATTGTTTGTTATATACTATTTACTATATCTGTTTATACGTATCGTAAGTATCCAAGTTGACTAAAGACATTTAGTCTTCCTAAAAAACCATAGTTTCTTTCCCTATGCCCTATTCTATACTACTAGGACCTACAAGGAAGGACTATAAACAGGCATCCTGTATACAATCGTTTTTGCTGAGCCTGCTTTTGCGAAAATGGTGTTTATTGACTTTGAGTAAAGCGGGTGTGCACCGGCAGAATGGCTATAAACCGGTGTTCATTGATTAAGCGACCAGGATTCCAAGTAACTAAAGTATGTATACTCAGCCATTGCAAATCATACAGATAATATTCGTAATGAAGATAAACGCTCTTATTGCATTAACTAGGCACGCCTCAAATATATGTCAGACAAGGATCAAATCTGAACATTTCCGAAAAGCCCGACAGGATCAGACAGGGTGATACCGTACTGCGACTCTTACGTAACAAAGCATATCGACTAATCGATAACATATGCCATAATGCTACAAGAATGCCGACATTGCCTCTTACGATATGTAAAAATGGACAAACAGACTTAGTCAGAGATTAGTGTCTTACGACAAATGGAAAACATTCAGATTTCGTCGCATTACCCCGCAAAGGTAAACGGACGTGGATAACAGACATGTCATCTCGTATATGTGAGTCCTATTTACGTTTACGCATTTGATGAAGGGGATGGGCTCCTTATCAAAATTTCTGTATAAAACAAGACTGAATCACGCAACAAACCATATCTTTCATTTGGTTGGCTGTCATGAGAGATGGTGTTGAGGGATTACCTCAGCTAAATCTACATGACTTTTTTTAATTACTAATATCAATAATCTAAGGACACGTTTAATAACTAATGTATAGCAAAAAAGTATAATCAATCGAGCCAATCACCTATTAGAATTTTACAAGTTTGATTGCTAAAACACACACAATCGAGCCAATCACCTATTAGAATTTTACAAGTTTGATTGCTAAAACACACACAATCGACATATTAATCACTTGAATTCGCTCGTAATGATTAGGAGAAAAATACTAGATAAGTCACGTCGT
Source organism: Varroa jacobsoni (assembly GCF_002532875.2). Lineage (NCBI taxonomy): Eukaryota > Metazoa > Arthropoda > Arachnida > Mesostigmata > Varroidae > Varroa > Varroa jacobsoni. Next base: position 73,295 of record NW_019213791.1, on the reverse strand, counting down.
CACAATAGCTCTTATGCGAACAGGTCAAAGAAGTAAGTGTGCAGTGTGGATCTTCAGCCCGTCATAAAAACGATTATGAAGACCACCTGCAATCGTTGGACAATTGTTGCGCTCACACGAATAACTGAAGGCACGCTGTGTGACTCGTTACTGTCATCATTCTATTCATGAAATCAACTTACGATAGTCGTATCACGGTAAGTCTGCCGATTCTAATTGCTTCATATGGGCCTTGCGTAATAACGCTTTCCGACCAGCAGCGCTGAAATAACGGTATAAATAACAAACTTTAGGGGATTATCTGAATAAATAATCTAATATTATTTATAGGCGTTATACATCTATGCTCAAGCGCGATCCCCATTGAAAAAGTTTAATAACGAAGATCAATGAAGAAAGATTGTTTGTTCTTTATCCGAAGCTGGACAAAAAGGTTGCCGTCCGTTTTGCAGGTGCAACGTATGCAGTGAAAATAATCTAACATAGGTCCAATCGATCCTTGTTTTTAAACATGGCATACTAGCGCAATCTGTATTGCAGATATCATCTATGAAGTGTGCTACTACACTATAGTCCTATTCCCTGATTGACCTAATGTACCAATTCAACCTACTTTTGTCCTAGTCAGTTCGTCATCAATAGCAAGTTGTCTGTTTCCGTTGTTGTGACGGCTGGGTGAGTTGAATTTACAGTAATAGACGCCGTATTGAGTGAAATGCCATATAATCAATTGAATACTTCTGCCAGTTTGTTCCTTATGAATAAGCGATATTGTGCACACGCTATCCCCTGCGTGTCTTCACAACGAAGCACGATGCTGGGCTCCCACGTACAGACCCGGAACCCACAAATTAGTTGCGGTATTCGTTATACGTTCACAAAATGAATTTAACTAATTAATGCTAGATTGAGAAACCTTCAAGTTCCTGACGAGCAGACCGGGTCTGGCCATTTCGCTATGCAAGGCATACACAGACCGCAGTCGGTGCCATCTATATCTTCAAGTTGCGCAGGCCTAGCCGCATTCAGAGCACACTTCCGGATATGAAGTTTCGAAAGCAAAGCATGACAACTCACTATTTTATCGCTGGCGCAGACTGAGCGACTGACAGACGTTGTGAATTAGTTGTGGAATAGCAAAGTTATAGTAAATAGATTCTAACTTTTAAAAGCTATCGGGCTTATGAAATTCAAGAACTACCGTGAAGAAATACGAAAATCTGCTTTAACAACTGTGAGTCTCTTGTGCTCGTTTCCGTGCTTCTAACGAAGAAAGAAGTCTTAATTTAATAAAAGAAAATGTCTCAAGGATAAACATCGCCTGATTTTAGCGACGCCCCGCCATAACGCTGCCTGTAGGCCTAATTCGCTTGTATTGATTCCATCTCACGTTCTTTCCGTGTGTCATTTTTGCCGTTAGATAGTCCCAGCCCTGGTATCGTCAAAATTTAATTATGTGTTGCGCAAAAGAAAGCCAACTTCGAGAATTACTTTCTTTAGACGAGGATAAAAAGGCAGTCAGGATTGTGTGCATAGGCTAAGCCTTACGGTGGCCTGACCAAGTGGTATTGTTAAAAGTCCTTTATTATTCATAGACTGAAGTTACCAGGTTTATTGTTAACTATTACCTATTTTATTACCACTTTATTTACGGGGGAATAAATTGATACAAAACATTCTAGTCGTTGCTTTTATGAATCTATTCATCTTACGAGTGAATATCTCTATAAGTAGTAGCATGTACAGCTCTCTGAGAAGTCATCTACGTCGTATCTTATGAAGATTCATAAACAAGCTTGTTTTATTTTTCTCTCTTCACGGATAGTTGGATATCACTTGCATAAGTTAAGCCTCTTGCTGTACCATGCAATAGGAACTTAAAACAGGAAGTTGAAAGCTTCCTTGTTTCAATATGAATCACCACAGAGGGTGCCGATAACGGGGCACTGGCAAAGCAGTGAACTTTTTCTACTCGTGCAAGACAAATAAGGAAGAGAGCTAAATATTAACATGTACATTGAAAGCAGCTTTCTATATCATTTATTATTGCCGAACACCGGATGATACGTCTCTAACTAATAGAAATATTTTGCACTCGGTATCTGCAGCGGGACCGTTAGCTCTCAACCATAGTTAAACACAAAGTGAATTTTCTCCATGCAGAGTCAATCAAGCCCCGCCTATGGAATAGTGCCATTCGCAATAGGACAGTGATCGTATCTTACTATGATCATATCCGTGTTGATACTTCGTATCTAAGGGATCTATCTACTCAGATAGCATGAGTTCATCTATACTCGCGGCATCTTTTTCGCGACTGATGCCAAACTCGTCGTTCGTTATGTAAAAGTCGCGTGATTCAGTCCCATTGGCAATAATAAATACATTTGACATACACCTGCAATATTTCACAGCGTCGTTGCACAATTCTCCCATTGGCTCCTTCTGGCCGGCCAATCTATGAAGACCATTTGAATGGGTTTTGTCCTTTCTGCCTGCACTTTGCCCCCTATCCTTTTGCAAATATCCTTTTTCATTGAACTGCTGTGACGAGACAATTGTTTGTTATTGCAACAACCGCCACAGTAGCAGTAGCGAGCGATTTGTCGTGTGATCGAAGACGGCTATTGCATTGCTTACGGTGAAATTGGGAACGAGTTGAGAGGCGTTGTCGAAACGCTTCGAGACCGTTCTCTAGCCAAGTATCGTATAAAACAGTGTTGTCTTGACATATTCTCGAAATAGCGATAAAAAAGAAAACGACCCAAACGATATCTGCGGGAAAGAAATGGCAAAACACTCAACGCTGTCGTCCGTTCAATTTTTTACATCTTTAACAGAGGAACAGAGCGACTAGGAGGCACGGAACAGCAGCGGCTAACCTTTAATCAAGAGAAGACATGCTCTCTGACGCCTACAATGAATCGACGATGCACAAAATCAATTTTTAATAATGAAAGTAATTCGATGATAACATTATGTGAAGGTAACTTCATGTGACGATGCGGCAGATACGAGAACAGAATGAAGTCAGAATGGTATTGCTGTTAGGGGTACATAAACTACTGCGGAAGCTGTTCGCGTTTCGTATCCATGTTTTTTCGTGCTTCTCGATTTTGTGAGTCTCTTCCAATCCATGTTTCAGCTACTAATAATGTATTTAAAATCTATAGACTTTACCATTAGAAAATACTTAGTCTTATACAATATATTGCCCGATAGAGCAAGCTCCCTAAACAGTGTAGTTCCACTAAGATTTTTTACTACTTTATTAATTAATTTGAGTAACTATATAAAAGGACCCTAGTCTGCAATTCCGACGGTACATGTCGAACCCGATATCTCCTGACACTGATATGAACCTTCAATGAATAATAACACCTTTAATAAAGGATTTCGCTTCTTTATTACCTTGTATGTGGATTTGAAAAGGGCCTTCTATACGATGGATACCAGCCGCTGCTTATGGTTTCTAATTTCCATGTTTCTTTCCAATGCCAATTTCTAAATGTTATTTCACTGCCTTAGGCCGTTCAATATTTTTTTTCGGTTTATTATTTACCAATGACTCTGCCGGCATCGTTAGAACTCCACATGCCGTCGAGTAACGCTATTCATTTTTAATTGTAAAACTTAAAAAGTACCGCCTGAAAAATGCACAGAACTTTCAGATAGGAACAACGACGTGGCTTAGTCGGTTCTTTATGTTTTTTTTTACAAATTATATTGTAATTTTTATAGGAACCTATGGAAATGAAGTCTTGGAATCTACATTTTCTCATAAGTAATAATATGGCAGGCTGATCGTTCAATTACCTTCTTACTTCTTTTCGATGACTGAAGAAAATAATTTTCAATCGAAATGGTTAACTTACAGCAACCTGGAATCGAATTCAATAAATGACTGGGTCAAAGTAGTTGAAGATGCCTTAATGGTTTCGACAAGAAAGGCATGTTTTCTTTTCAACGCTTGTCAGCCAGGACAGCCTTGAAAATTTCTACTCAACATTGGAACATCAATGTGCCTTCCGCATAGATTGGTAAATTTGCTCCTGGTGCAAAATTTACCAGTATATAAGTTTTTATACATCGATTTAAAAAGACGGTGGTAGCTTCCCCATAAGCCTACATATTGTTTACATTATGGCTCAATAGGCAGCTTCTAGAAATCCAGAACTTGTTTAGCAGGAAAAACTTCACTAATCTGAAGATGATTCATCGATTCACTTCTAGAGTCCCTGTATCGTCGTTCGATATGGAAAGGTTTTCTAATCACTCTGAGAAGTGATCTCTACACATAAATCACTATGTAAAGAGATATAAGTTGATCTTAATAATTGTAATAGTAATCTGATGTGCTATCTAAAATTGTATTAAAGCTATCTCATTGACTACTAGAAAACAACTATAGAACGAACATCTGATCTCAGATCTCTGATGAACGAAAGTTATTTTAAACGGTTAGATTAAGCGGAGAAATTTTATCGACACAGATATCGAATAATCAGAAATAATACCCGAAACAATGATGAACACCGCCGTCTTGACTTCGTCAGTCTTTTTGTATATTATCCGTATGTACACTGATAGAAATATTTTCAGGTACGCCTGACTGGAACAGCAGTAATATACCTGTCCAGCATAGATAACTTGCCAGATCCAGATAATCAAGCGGTAGGAATTTAACATCATAATGCAAAGGGGGTCGTTATGTTTCGTTGCTTGTTACTCATTTATTAGTTGTCTTCATTCAAAGGAGGATGAATAAAACCCTGTATCCATGCATGTACAGGACACTGCTTACCTAATGGCTAGAAATAAATTGAGCACAATGTATCTGTTGCAAATTGAAGAAATTTTTTTTATACTATATGCGTACAAAAACATTTCACATGTATCGGGCCACAGTAAGCTGTATCCATATATAATAAATGATTTGTTGGGATGCCACAGGTCTATATTAAAAAAGCATACAGTTACTGTGAATTTATTTTCTACTAACCTATTTTTAATTTGTGGTTGACTAATTAAATATGCGTTTTGCTATTTCAATTATACGTTTTATTTTGTATCAAACCTTGATAGTTTTCCTTTTTCAGATCTTCTATGGTTAAACCTAACGACAACTCGTGTTCGTCAATAGCACATTGGCCTGAGCAAAGAAAGCCGCGAGGCTATTTACGTGTAGAATCGTTTCGTGATATTGAAAACATAGCTAGACATTAGTAGTTTAACTACGAATTCCGGCTGTATTGAATTTTTTTTGTGTCCGTATCTTCCACTCAGATTTTCGTACATCTGCACAGTTTTTCCGTAATTGCAATCCACCTATTTCATCTACCTGCTCGTAGCTTTTTTTTTTTACCTATGTATGTAATATGTTCTATTAGGCACCGAACGATACCGCCAGCTGTTTATTGTTCTCTACGAGAAGTAAGTTATTTCTGAAAAAAAAAAAAAAGTTCATTTTTATTACGTAGCTTGAACTTTTTTTAGACTATTACCATCCTTTTCGCCAAGAGCGCCACTCCGCTTTGTTCCGTGTTGAGGGCCGAACCGGACGCTATTTAACGTTCCTCAATACGATCACTTCGGGTGTGCATTTATATTCGTACTTTGCAAGTAGATCCTGTGTCGGCAGCGAAAACAATACTCCTGCCCGTTTGCCCTCCTACCTCTAGCTCTACAAGAAATTGGCAAAACAAAGAAATGCTATTGGGGGTAGCTACATCGTTGCGTCACGTTCGCTATTCCTATCGCCGCTCAAGCGATAAGCCGTTGATTGGGTTAAGCGAGCAACTGCAAACGGCCTACGGCCAAGTTGTCGTTCGGGAACGATTATGAGAGCACCAGGAAGTAAACAGGTTTTCCTCAAAGGATTTTCGTGTCAGGCAGTGAAAACAGCTTACAGTACCAGTTGTGATAGATGCTGCATAAGCCGTCGAGGATTTTCACGCCTAACAGTTCACCAGTAAAAACGAAACCTAACCTAACCAGTAAAAACACTGCACGACCAATATATAGCATTGGAGACACCACGTGCGAATCTGCCGCGTGTTGCTAAAATCAGCCGAGAAATGACGACTTTTTTGGTGTCTATTCATTTTGTCGCAGGTTGGCAATAATTAAGGTTGAAAAATACGGCTAACGATGGAACGCGGTGTGGGGTAGGAAAGCCATTTTAACAAGGCTTCCAAACAAGTTATTTACCGGAAATCTGTGCCTTTATGATTTCATTTCATCTTAAATATATGCCTAGAGCGATAGATCTGTCCATTATGTGATACAATATGATGTATGACAATGGGGGCCAATCATCTGCAAAAAAACGCAGTTGTAAACAACATGCTCGGCTCGAGAAATTTCCGACGCAAAACCTATTCAGCAGATCTAGTCGTTTGCACATATAGAAACTATGCTCAGCCTTTTCGTCAAAATGAAAAAGAAATATGACGTATCGTATCCGCAGTCACTTTTGAGAAATATCAATTTTGCGGTCGGCAATCTAACGTGCCCGTTGCGATCAAAGAAGATTGTTGCATTATCATCAGGAACCATGTTAGCAAACCTTTTCCCACATGCTTTCATGAGCCGTGTCATGATTGTTCTAACAAACGTTCAGGTGGAAACCTAAACATTGATGCGTGTCACCTTTCGTTATAAACGAGGCTAACTCTATTTATATCAGGCAAATACACGACCCACTTTTTAGCCCTGAAACAGTGAAAAGTATATTCGGATTTTTGTTCGGTTTGAAAAAGATCCACATTCATCAGGTCAGCCATTAACAAACAACAGAACATCTCACGGTACGTATTGGCGTATGGGTAGTATCTGTATGCTTATAACAAATCACTTTTGACCCCAGCATCATATGCAGCTAAGTGTCGGCCTTAGTAATCAATCAGATAAGACTGTAAAAAGTGTCTGACTGCTTCAGCTGCCGAACACGTAACAATCAGATATCGAACATCAAATTTTCTTAACCTCAGATTACCGCATATCGGACGATTGAAGATTTTCATTTTAACAGTTATTTCTATTGGTCTAAATTTCGTTTTAACGAAAACGTATGCTGATAGCTGATAGCTGTATGGCTGGGTTAGCGAAGTGACACAAAACGAACCTTTCGAAAATACATCTTCTTAACGTGTACTAAAGATCATAGACAAGAAGAGCTTAGTGATGTTGCCTACCTAATTTTGATTTGAAAATCTCTCTCTCTCTCTCATTGCCTGGTGATAGTCGACAGGCCGAAACGGAAAATTATTTTTGCCATGTTGTTGGGACCTACTGTCATACTGTGAAGAAAAAAACGTGTCTGTGTTGGCAGTTTGCTTTACGTTCTCACTCACAAGCGTCGACCTCATTTTCCTGCATTGCTAGTCTTTCTCAAAGGTCAATAACAGAATAACCCCAAGTGGTTTCAGTTAACTTTATAGATACACATGTAACTTTCCCACGAGAAATACGCTTCTTGCTACTCTATAAAGAAGTGGCTCAATACGAGCATGTGAGATAAGCTGAAGGCAGGAGTTTTGTGTCTGGATACATCGCACGCTCGAGTCATACTCTCTTCTACTCTCGAGTGTAGTTTGTGTCAATAAGTTAACTTATTATCTTGTAAGCAGATCCAACAACAGCGTACAGACCAAACCTGAGAACTCTTAAGTTTAATTCGCTTGTGGCAGCCCTGAACGGAGAACAACTGTGCGCTGACTCTCCAATTGTTGGCGTGTGTTGGCAACAACAACTGACCGGTCGTGCATTCTCCATGTATCGGCGCTCTTCCAACGAATAATTTTAGCCAGCCAAAAGACCATTTCTGTTCAGGAACGGGCCGAATTCAAATCCTACAGCCCTTTCAGACATCATCCTATTCGGTCGTCCGGCAGCATTCTGACAGCTGACGTTGGGTGTCATTGGCGATAAGAAACACAATATCACAGGCACCACGCCCAGGGCACATTTTGGATCAAGCCACCCAAAGCTACGTGACGTGACCACGCATGGCATCACATGCTAGCACTATGACAGCGGCAGCAGTGAGAACTGCTGCAGCATTGTGCCTCTGGCTGGGGGCGACCTTCGTGCCTCCACTCCCCTCACAAGCTATCGAGCCGAGATTCAGAGTAAACCCCAACATAAGTAATCCCGTTGCTAGACCGGCCGCAGAGCAGTCCTTCCAGCGACGTGGCGCTAAGAGCTGCCGGGCGGTAGTGGCCGAACCGCGCTTTCTCCAACTCGGGCTTCAAACGGCCGGGACGAGAGCATAGTAGCAAATGTGCTACCGATAGATTCGATAATTCGGATAGGATACAAACGACCGGAAGGAACCCGCTTTAGGGTGAGCTAGGAGACAGCGGCAATGGTGCTCGCGTCAGTCGTTGTGGCCGCTGCATTGGACGATATCGCCGGAACAGCCGTTTGCCCGCAATAATAAATCAGCTATGCGTCAAGCGACATTGGCTACAAATACCGCTCTAATAACTGCGTAAGTTTCGTCAACTCTGCTACGAGTAACACTGGCATAGTGTTTCTTGTTGAGCTCTTCAAATAGTAGGTACAATATAAGCTCCTACGTGTACCGATTAGTCAGTTGAGGATCTCGGTATAGATTTATTTAGATATAATTTATCACAGTCTTATTCATTCAGACACAAGTTAAGTAACTATAATTAGGCTAACGACATTGATAAATGCAACGAACAGTACAGTGACTACAGAAGAATATAGGTACAGTATGAAAAAGAACTTCAAGCACGATTGTCCGGCACACGTCTTACTAGTTTTACATATATAACTGTCTATCTAGAGTGATTATGCGTTATGGATGTATGGGGAAGCATCGAGGAGCAGCATATGAACGCTGAAGTTAGAAAGAAGTTATTACAACGCGTTTGCACGTAAGTAGTGCATTCTGATACTAGATAGGTGCGTATCATTCATGTGCGTATGGATTCTCGCCTCAAATGTGGGTATACATCTTTGAAAGGATAGTTGCGTAGGAGTTCGACTATATAACGGGATAAAAATAAACCGCACTTCGGTTATCCTGTTAGTATGTCTTTACCGAAAATAGCGGGAATAATAGCGAATCTGTATGTAGCGTCATTCATCAGCCACTGTCAACTTACTTCGCAACCTGATCGAGCTTCCAGTAAGTTCCAGCGATGGGCGAACTATTCTGAAGGGCACTGTTAGTCTGCGCGATGCCCTACGTAACTGACGTATGTATACGATGTGTGCCGAAGATCTTTGCGCAGTTGTCAGGAGAAAGCCAATGACTGCAATGAAGAGCGACTTAAACTGTTCCAAGGGGCGCATTAAATTATGTATATTCCAATGAACTCTCTAAGTAGTAAGCAGATATTCTGCTATGCTAATATGGAATCAATAAAGCGTACTTTAAAGAGCTAAGCAAGTGGTAGCATCCAGTAAAATGCATGGGAATTTCTACGTTATTTTACTTCTGCAGATCTACACGTATACAAAGAAGCTCCTTAACCACAGCAACCCATCGGATAACGCTCCCGTATAAAAGTGACCATGTCTTGTTGGGTGTCCATTCAGAGCTGTGGCGCTTTGAATAAATCCAGCCGATGCTTACTTACATATATACATTTTATAACTGATTGACTATCTAAAGCCCAGCTTGTTAGAACTGCGTCGATACAACGTAACCGGCAAACGTAACGGATTATACTTGAATAATTATTTATGTAACTCTTAAAAATTTTAGCTAATGGGTCTACGCGTGCTGACCCGAGCACTACTGGATAGGACTTACACAGATCTTCGCGGACTCACGTTGCTACACCGATCAATAACAGGTTAGTCCCGTTATTATTCGACCTATAGGTATTACTGGTAAAATTGTTTGAATAATGTCAAACTACAGTCATGCATCTTCTGTGTATATTTTATCTTTTGCAGTAACTGCGCTAATTATAGTTGTTTAGAAAGTTCATAAACGTTTTTTGGATAGGGACCTGGAGAAAGACTAGAGTAGCTACGACGTACAACTGCTTCCGTTTCTCAAATCTGCATTACTATCGGATTTGTTTTGAGTAGTCGTTCCCTGTTGATGTCACATTTGATAAATGAACAAAATCTCTACCTTCGGTCAATAGCAAAGCATATCCGTCTGCCTGTACGGCAGTAGGTATACGACCGCAATACGCATGTATCCAATACGAGGGCTTCGCGAACAGAGGGAAGGGTGGCATACGTGCACCGAATTGGTCCACGGTCATAAGTGCCGGCAAACCGACGCAGGAAATCTGGGGCATTTAGCCTCAAATTATAACGGCATAATCCTAACAGCATAACAAATTCACTATATAATTGTGGGATCCGCGTTTCCGGTAGCCGTTCATGTGCGCGCTGGCGCTGCACTCGTGCCATTCTGCGTTGTGTTTTTAACCAAACCATTGGTTTTTTAAGGAAGCTGGAAAGGAAGATACCATCTGGCGTTCATACAGTCTGATGAGATGATTTATCGCGAGATGGAGATAATGCCGTTTGCAAGCAAACACGAAATTCTTGTTACGTTAAAAACACGCTATACAACTACTACCAACGACCGGTTTTTACTGTCTTCCTCCTGCCACAATAGAACCAATCAGGGAAGTAGAACAACATTTATGCATATTGACGTGTGCGCCGGTGGTATATATAGGAAAATGAGCAACATCCAGCTAAATCTCGAATTGCTAACAATTCCCTTAGTCATCTGTCGTTCACCACAAATGTCATTCAATTCAATTGTTCCAATTGCAACGAGCTTTAACTTATACGTAACTAGAAATCTTAATCATCTGTTTTTATAACATTATTTTTCTCTTAAATTATCCCACAGTCCTTAAGTAACTCTAATCATCTGTACGTTTAGCCATCAGTATAGGATGACAAATTTAAGCGGCCTGATTTAGCTCGTAATCAGTGATAAATAAATATAGTCTGGCCTTAATTATAAACGACTCGGTATATTTTTGCTCAGAAAGGGCGTATTATTCAGACCTATTATTATACTCCAAACGAGTCGATTATGTAGTTTGTTTGACTGAGCGTATCTTTTTTACATTCGAGTGCTTCCAAGTGTCCCCGTGTTCGTAACTAATGCGTCCTTGGATCATCTATCAATTCTCTGTGATATATGTATCACAGAAAATTGAAAAAATACACAAAAAAATCATAGGTGATTTTTTTTTTGCTGGATTTCTGTTACGAGAACGATGCCTTGGCATCGGACACCAGCTGACATTCGCAGGCGTGTGCGCTGTAGGAGTCGTGGCAATCTCTACCACTGCCGATAAGTGCCGTGACCCGTCTTTCTTACGTGACTTGGTTTGTCAATGGTCGCATACGATTGTACTACATTGCTTGCCATAAAGACCTACATTGCTAGCGATCGATTGTGTTCTATGTTTTTAAGTTTATGGTATATATCTATGTGCACATTTGTCATACAAACGTGTAAGAATAATGATGGGAAGTCCTTATTTAAGCTACAGGGCAAATGGACGGATTTTTAAAAGTAAGAGGATTCAATTTGTCGTTAAAGAGAAAAAAAAAAGGCACTTTCACTTGTTTACTAAGAATTGTAAGAAAGTTATTTTATTTGACGTCTTCTAATGACATTGTGGCTCGTCTAGTGCCAGCGTGAATGAATTTGCTTACCGTACTTCACGACGCCACATGCGGTTTCGCAGATTTAAGCAAGTTACGCTAACCTAGATATTGCCCAGTTTCGTTCTGCTGCTTAGCCTTTCTTCTAGTTTGGTCGCGTCTAGTCGAGAGAGATAGAGAGAGAGAGCGAGAGGTTGGCATCGAACCTATCACAGGCTAATGTCTTCTCCATTTTTCCATTGATAGTTACACCATTAAGCTAGAATACTTCGCTGTTAGCTCTCTACGTAAGCTGTTCGTTAAGCCCAAGCTGTGATAATCATCGAACAGGTTATTTCTCGCCAATCAGACTGAAGGGATATACAACTTCAGGCTTTCCGGCCGTCGAAAACCCCGTAAGCGATCGACAACCAGTCAAGGCTAAGGAAGAAGAAAATACCATAGCCTTCCGGTCCGATGCAAGCGATTTTCTCTGTTCCGTATTCGAAGGCGAAAGATATCGAGCTTTGAACGGCTGCAATTGAAGCACGTTAGAGAAAAAAAAAGCGGACGAAAATGGCAGAGAGATGAAGAAGTAACAACGTCTACGAACGTACAAAAGAGCAGTACTAGCATTTGCCGTCTAGATTCGTGTCCTAGACTATCGTTTATGCTGTGTAAGAGCAGCAGTATAATGGTCACCTTCAGTACATAGCTAGAAATTGAATCTGACTCTTATTAAATACACAGGTCATACGATGAAGCAGGTTGATGCAAACATAATACATGTACGTATAAAGTACGAACTTTTTGGATGTTTGGTTTTTATGTTTATCTACAATGTATGAGTACGAACTATGAGGAAGTCTACACGATTAAGTGACCTGAGTCACTCCAAAAATTTAAAAATATTTTAAAAATCCACCACCTGTTAGCTTCTGCGACTAAACCTGTAAAGGGATTTATTCAAAAACTTGAAAAAACTAGGCGTTAATACTAATAATTTCTGATTGCATTTATTGAATTATTAGGTTCCAGATGTCCTCAGGGTTTTTCATTCATACTACAAAAAATGACTGTATAATAGGCCCTTCTTCCGAGGGACTCTTTGCGTTCAGACGCGATTGCACAATGTGTAAGAATTGACAACATCGTCATTGGCTGTTAGTTAAACATTTGTTAATAATAAATTATCAATTAAACTCACAGCAGCGGCGATTATAACACAGACGCCTGTGTGATAAACGATGATGAGGATTTCTTTGTAAATCACTGTTTCGTGAAGTGAATTAGCAGAATGTGATGATATTAAAACTGTTCTTCTATCGCACCTTCGAACGTAAATGAATCAATTGAATTCTACTAGTAGTACTTCACCATTCTATGGGTGAAGTAAGTAGAGGCATGGGAAATCAGCTTGTGTGGAGCAGCGACTAGGAAAAAAACGGGTGTCACTGACAAACACCAAAAGTGGCTTTAAAATTACTCTATTTCCTATACGCTGTTTGTTAGTTTAATTAAGTCGAAACTATATTGCATCTAATATAGAAGAACTTGAGTTTTACCAATAATACCCTTAATGCTAGACTAATTCTATTATTAATCTATGGAGTGTAAATTAGGTCCAGTTAATTTCAGGTAAAGAATGAAGTTGAATTAAAATCGACTATTGCCAATATGAAACGAACGATGTTAACTTATCACCTGGCTAAAGTTCCTTATTACATTATATTATTACATTATATTATTCGAAACATAAAAGTACTTCTTTATAGAATAAATGAATTATCAACATGATTGATATTTATAGAACTTAGAGATTTATGAAGATTTATTTCGAATTAACTACGATTCCACAGTGGAAAAGAGAAGTAATGCTGCTTATAGCAATCCTCTGGAAACGTATGGCTTGCTGCTCAGTTATATCAATAACTATAAGCTTCTATGTAACAAGGTCAATCGTGTACGCACGCACACGAGTGACCTTGTTAGGCCCGCAAGTGGTTCCTATGGCTATGTGATATTCCTTAGATGGCTTTGAATCGGTATGGAAGTGAAGCGCTGCTGGAATCCATCGAAGGCTGAAAACAAGCAACGGTTTGCTATTGATTTAACAGCAGAAATCGATAAGTTAAACATTAGAGAGGAAGTGAGTGAAGGTGATGGCACGTTAAACTCTCGAACCAATTACAGATTATCACGAAAACTTAAGTAAAATAGAGCATAGATAGTGTGTTTCGTATTAGTCCCATATACGAGGTCTATCGAAGCATTTTCTTTTCAGATTGCAGAGAAAATGACAATGAACAGAAGAAAATGTTTCTTTCAAATTCAATCTAAGATAGATGAATAGATCTGTGATGCTTTCTAGAAATAACTTATCCAGTTATTACTAGCAGAAGTCCGCTAGGACGCATTGTCGTCATAGGCGAGACATTGCTTTGTCTGTGCCGCTAGCCAGGGCAAGAAAATAGAATAAAAAAAGATAGCAAAAGTCAAATCATTATCCCGAATAAACGTAAGCGTAAGCTGATGGTCAAACATATAATGGAGATCAGATACACTTACTTTCTCGCTATACTGCTGGTATAAAAAAACGTTCCTAGATACATCATATACCTGAAGAAGCTTATGGATATAAAGCGCAGCAATGAGCAGCATACAATTTCCATCATCCGATGACAATTCAAAACGTGATCGTCGTTCTTTGATCACGGTTTACATAAAAAAGCTGAATCAAGCAATGACGCCAGGCCCCATAGTCTCTAGGTTGAAGTCCGTGTGAATTCCGTTAAATTCAGGTGTCGATGGCCAGATTGAATATGGCTATCAGAATCACAAGAATCGAGCTATCGAGAAGCTACCAGGGCACTGTGTCAGTAACAAGGGGAATAACATCTAAAAGATGCCATGACTGTACTTCACGGTCGAGATGTTATTTGAATTTTTTGACCCGCCAAATAGTTCCAAATAGCCAAGTAAATATTCCATTCAATGTATAGACCTTAGATCTTACAAAAATCTCAATCTATTCAGCAAGTATCACTACATAAGAATAATTGAGTTGTGTTCCAGTTGAGCAGAATGTCGCATGTTTTGAAATTTCTAAATAAGCTAAATATATAAAACTATATATGATAAATATATATAGACTATACACTGAACCTATCTATTGGATTGGCGTATCTACATACAGTAACTAACTTTACATCGTTATAATTCAGTTGATCATCGAAAACAACGTTGTTATAGTAACCATTAAGTAACAAGCACACAGTCATTTTGGTTCAAATCCCAGCGTTGGCAGAAATTAGTAGCAGAAAATCGGTAACCAGGAAAATAAGGAATTGCAGAAAGAAAAAGAGCTTAACATTAGCTGGTTGCATGGTACCGTGCCGTTCTTAGGCGTGCTCAAAAACATAACTAAGTCCAGCAAAATCCACCCGGTTTAACTTCGCTTTAACAGGCGAGTTCTCGAAGCACTACATAAAAAGTGAGTCTGAGAACTTGCTCACGTAAAAATAATAGCTAAAATACCATAAAAAACAGATAATCATTATCATCATAGATAAGTAAAATACATGTGAAAATAGTGATCTGATTAGAAAGTCAAGATGTATCTACATGCCACATTCTCATTTTGAGATGTTCAGTCTGTTAAACAAAGGTGCGCTTGATCACTAAATAAATCTACTTCGTTTATGAATATCAGGACGTCAACAATTACCCCCCTAAGCACAACGGTACCCGAAGGCAGAGTTCGTAATACATGAAGAGTTCAAATTTCTCTCGATGTTGCACTCCTTAGAGGCTGGACTCGAGTCTCACAAAGAGTAGAGACAGCAATATATATAGTCGATTATGAGACTCGATCTGTGGATACGTAAATTGGGGTTTGTGCCTCATACGGCTTCCGGTCAAAATATGTATCGTTACTTGAAGCGTAAAGTTAGCCTGCAGTGAGCTTCGTAAGACCTATTGAGCTCAAGCAAGGCAAAAAAGATTTATATGTAATATGAAGAAGAACGCCTTCAACCTGACTATGTCATCGTTTGCACGACAATTTGCTAAAGACCACATTTATCTAGTAAGAATCAAGGTCGGCACAATACAAACTAGACTATTTCTTTACGGCAACTACAAATTGAAATTGTATTATATGACCGTATTCTACGATTTTTTTCCCATTGAAAGCACAAAAAATTTTAGCCAGTGGTGCAATATATGTGTGTGTGTGTATATATATATATATATATATATATATATATATATATATAGTCGATTGATAGATGGAATATTGCATTAAGATGGTAAGAGTAATAAGGTTGCGAAAAGGTTGGGTTCGTCTTCATGCAGCTCACAAAACAAGCCAGATATCATTGCCCCGTACAAATTGATAAGGTGAAGTTTTGGGTTGTTGACAAGGAGAGGTCGTAGTAGAGATTTTTTCTATGAAGCTTAGACCTCACGTCGACCTGGGGACCATGAGTGTGAGTAGACGGCTGTTTCCGCTTTGAAAATGACACCTTAGGGATAGATAAATCCTCGATTCATGAGGATCCTCCCTCATCCACCACGTAAAAGCCGTCAGCATCGTTTATTACCCTTGGCCAACTCAAATAAAGTCTGTACCGTCTGACCTGGATACAGGAACGTAGTGCAATATACAAGCCGTAGGAGTTACTGTTGTTCTGGAGTAAATTTATGATAAGTTTTGTGAAAAAGACAAGGTTTTTTACAATCAGTTTTATCGAATTGCTTTTAATTAGTTCGTACGGGTTTACGAATCTGGTTATACAAGGGTTTTATACAATTGCATAGCCTAGTGAACATTTTGAGTATTCATGTCTTATAACGCCTCGATGACCTTTAATTTTTCTCTCTGAATAGGTTTCCGAAACAAGTTTAGTTATTTAATTAACGATACGATGTGGTACCATATCGAGCCCAGGTTCATAAAGGTCTAGCACTCATTTCAAAGGTTGTTATCCTTTCACTGAGTTCATGCCGGATTCGTGTTAATATATGCAAATCTGATATATTATACTATACCCAACTGAAACAAACGTTTTACGAATAGCTCAGAGACGGTTTGAACTGAAGCAGGTTCTGCGATCTACGTTCAAGTCATGAACAGTGCACACGGTTTAGGACTCCTCTATTGCGATAGAAACATCTAAAGTGCAGAATTTCATTATCGCTTTCCTTATTACCTTTGTACACATAACCCAAACTCCAAAAAAAGATAATCAGCTTACCTGAAATCTACTACCCTGTATTGATTTTGTCATTGATCGATCTATGAAATTATGTACGATAGCTCGAACTACGAATGTTATAGTCTTGGTTCCTCGTATTACTACTGGGATTGTACACTAATAGCTACAGGTAGATTAACTTTTACCAGCACTTCCTTCTTTAACTGACAGACAACCTCTGAAACACAAAACTTATGTGGTTACGATATGGGTCCTATTCCCAAAGGAGTCGTCTATAGCCATACGAGACCAGCACGCTGAATCTTTTGAAAGCGAAGTTCATATTTAGGCGTCTTGAAATAAAATATGAACACACTTGGCCTGCCCATGTTACTGTAGGTATCTATGATTCATAATGGGTTCAATGTACTGTAAGGTACTAAGGACGGCTGGTAAATATTACCAAATTTTTTTTTGTTTTGTTCAGCTCGAAGTGGTGATTGCTACGTTACCGACTTTTAGAGTCCTTTCACTTGCAAACAGTGGGCACTATAAACTTCTATTTAAGTTATCTCCATAGAGTATCCAACGTTTGCAGCGACCTTAGACTGGCATAGCAAGACCAGATGAGATTCATAGGTGCGTACATTGGCTAGGTGTGACGAGACAAGGCTGCACGGGAGAGGCTCACTGCTTAAGTTTTTAGTGATTCATAAATAACGCAAATATTCGCTGCAGTAATCGATCGGAGATCCCCTATACCCCTCGCTATTGCCACCGGACCGCTAGCTATCTTTTTTAAAGCAGATGAGGGTTTGTATACATATAAAGGCCATTCGCTCTTTCATGGCAGCTCTTCTCAAGTGTTTTTCTTAGCATTAATATCGCGTATCCATGATTAAAATACGTTTCTCATGAGTCCATAAGAGTTTTTCTAATAAATCATTTTTGTGACTAGTGCTTATTTCCACAAATCAATTTAGGTGATTCATTCATTGGTCATTGGTGGCGTTCACACACAACTTATGCCCGGTCAGATTGCGAAAAAAAAAAAAAAAAACAGAAAATATCATAATTTATTTATTTCTACAAGCTTCAAATCTTATCCATACGTTAACTAACGACCAAGTATAACAACCATATCTCTTACTGTAATACTGCCAAACTCCATCTTGATCAGATAATAATATTCTCTGTATTACTGAATCACAACCTATCCTAAAGTGCATTGCAACCTAAGCCCGTCGTCGTTCAACAATGTTAAGCTACGTTACTATCCAAGCGGTTTCTCTATTTCTATACAGCGTCGAGCGACAGTATAAAGCGGTTATATATGAAGTACACCACGTAACGACATTGACCGAGTGACATTTTCTCATTATATATGATGATCAGGAGTCATCGCGTCTATCGAGCCATTCTATCAAAGATGTCGGCGCATATCTACCGTAAAGCTAAATGTCAGTCTATCGCCACACCATACTTTATACAAACGTCCAAATCCTAGCCTTTGTTCTCTCGTCTCCCCTTCCTCCGCCATTGACTCGTAATCAAATTGTCACACATGGTCTCGTTGACACAAGGCCTTGACAGGCTCTTGGAGGCCGACAACCAGGCAAGTAAATTTTGGCATGTGCGCATGACTGCATCGAAAATTGACTTTTCAACCGAAATGTGCCGCTATGGGGTTTGCGGCTATAGAAAAGCTGGAAACATATGCATGTCTAGTTAAGACGAAGGCCTTTTGAAGAAAATCAACGACGAACTATATAGATATTTTCTTATGCAGATGCAGCCTGCGCAGAGTAAAACTGTGTTCCTTTTTTAGTTGCCACGACGTCTAGCTCCGAGGCGCCGCGCCGCGTAGTAGTTGGAAGCCTTATCTATGCAAATGTCGCGTAGTATCAAACCTTAAAAGCACACTTCCAGTAACAATACGAAAAACATGACATGGCAGAGGCAACAGCGGCATAATCATAGGTGAAGGTTTACTGCGCAAGACGTTCTTCATCAGCTGAATGTTGTTTATAATTGAGTGAGGCACTTAAGCATGCATTCATTCGAAATGGTAGTCGACACTATACACGGCACATGAGTGTAAATCGTGGAATTGTAAGACATGCCCTAACGTATAAAAGAAGCGTACGACTACAGAGAGAACTTCAGTTGCTTAAAACTTGTTATTCAGGTCTAGCCTTTGATTGCAATGTTAATTATACGTAGAATGATGCTCTAGCAAAGAGAGAATCTAAGGGGGGTGGCTGCAGGACACACATTTGTCTAGCTAGTTTAGGCGAGGCTTAGTTGTACTAGAATATACAAGTTGATTAAAGAAAAGCCTATATAGGAATGAACTAACTCAACATCAATTGAAACAGCTACAACCCCCGACCCAGTTTATACGAGACATTGCCTATTGTTAATTATATGGGCACTCTCTCTGCACACTGTAATGCAGCTCACGACTAGACTATTTTGCCTCTAGTTTAGGCAACCACTAGCCCAGATTGCTGTGCTGTATCGAACTCCTTTGGGCGAATCCTTTTGGCACCTTCAGCTATGCGACAGTATTGGATACCTGCGACTATCAGTAGATGTAACAACTTCGCACTTATTTAGCTTCTCATAGTGTTTAGTGTCTAAATGCAAGGCCCCTTTACTCAAACAGCAGCACCTCGTGACAGATTGCGATTTCGAAGTGGCACCTCCCTGGAGAGATAGTTCTAAATATAAAAGATATATACATCGCAAACTTAGTATAGAGGGAATGATTTCAGTGGTAAAACAAGATCCAGCAAGCTGACGGCTAGTACCATATCCAGCAGCGCTGTAAATGTCCATGGTGCGTTGACTTCTTTCGAAGATGAGCGGGAAACACCATATTGGTGTGTCCTATTTCTCATCGTCAAAATAACGGGTGACCAGTTATTTGGCCTAGTGTTCCTGTAGGACTTGTCATTTATCTGATATAAATGATCTGAGTCAGAAATGTAAAAACCTCTGAGCACGATCGCATATCTCCGGTAGAATGCCTGACCTTTGAAAGATCTACAGCGTCTTTTCATGCTTAGAAAAGCGTCTGAAAACACAGCGCAAGCCTTGAGTTCTAGGTCCGTAATTCGATTTTACTGCTTCACACCTGAAGTAATTATGTCTGCAAGAATTTCCTTGTGAACGCCATTAACTACTCGCTTCTCTCAGACCTCAAGAAAGTTTCCTTCTTTACGTACAGCATCTATTCAACAAACTCTAAACGTTAACTACAAATAGCACAAATACTACGAATGAAGGCTCATACTTTGCTATGTCCGCATTCTACCACCATGTCTATAGTTGATATAGTATCTATGCCGCAGTGAAAAAAATCGAACGGCTGTAACCGTTCGTTGAGAGGGTAATCTACTGGGGGGTTTTTTTTGGCTTGATGGCGATATGTTCAATTAGCCACACTTCTGCCCACGTCCATTTACCCAATCCAGATCCTTCTAAAGCAAAAGCTCTCGGTCAGAATATAGTATATGCATGTTTGCGAAGCGAAACATTAGCCATGCGGGTTCAAGCCGCCGACTAATTCGTTTTCGCCAACAGCGAAAACACAAGTAGATATCAGTCTTAATAGTAGTTTGCTACTAGTACCAGTACAAAGGCGATAAGTATAAGGAGCGCAACTTAGGGGAAATCGGTAAAAGAGAGACTTGACGAGCAAATGGCCCCGAAAACTGAACTCGGGGAGTCGGTTGGAGTGGAGACGCCCACAGAGGTATGGGAATTGCCTTCCGATGTAACAAAGCACAGATGTAAACAAAAGCGGCTTCAATAATGCCGCTATAAGCCTCGCTTTCTCATAGCAGTGGAATATCTGTCTCAACCTCGGTCTTGGTCGTAGTCTTAGCCCCCTCGCTTGGAACGATTACAAATCGACAAATCTGGCTGCTGATGAGCCCTATATATAGGGGTTGTTAGCTTGCCCAGAAGCTGGTAGCGTTCCGACAGCTGACGCCGAAGCTTACGCCCCATGGCTGCTATCGCTACGACTAGCACTACTACGTCTGGTCACGAAGGGGCTTTGATGCAATGACTGGGTTACGTTGATTTCTTCAAGATAATAACGATGATGGCTGTGATGTTTATTCGACATGCTATACGTTCAGCCGTCTATCGGTGAGGCCATATTCCTATGATTATCATTAGTAATGCAGTCGCTCCTGTAACTGGCTTTATTACTGACGGCGACAGTGTGATTGTGATCATTACTATTATTGTTGTTGTTGTAACTCGGACCCATCCGCTGTATGACCAACCGCCAGATAGCTATTAGAATGAGTCGCCGGACAGGAAGGTCGCTGAGCAATGAGTTTAATATAGCTACAGGTTTCAGCGCTACTATAACAAGCATGTGGTAGCTTGCGAATGCTTGGCAGGAGTCGCCGACGCATAGATCGACTTTAACAGTTAGAACTTAAGCAACAAGGTCATGCCTTTTTCAATATATGTATATATCCGTAATACCCGATTGCCCAGCTGCTTACCTTGATAACCATTCGACATTATCCACGTATTTGCTCAGCCGATTTCAAAATGGAGGAATCGTTGCTCGTTAACTCAAACCGTAAAACTCGCAAAGATTATTTCGATAACGTATTTTTGCTTCGAAATTATTTTCTGTCCATACTGATGCTATGTTTAATGGTGTCTAGGCGGAGACAATTGCTTTGCCTTTTACTAAAACTATTCTGTCAATAAAAATTGTTTATTTATCATGTACTGTGTTACATTTTTCGTCAACTATGAGCTCAGGTAGGCTGCAGATCGGAGATGATGAGGCTCGGCGGAACTTTCCATTCGCTGTCTTCATCCGTAACAAGCTTCATCATTGCCCGACGTTGTTACCCCACATCATCGTACCACGCCTCAACTGGTCTGCCCTAGCTTTGATGTGATTTCCAAGGGTTTTCTACCTGTATATACCTATTTATTGTTATTTTTCCCGCTATGGCAGCTGGTGGTGTCTTCTATTTCTGAACGCTTACGGTACAAATGATGTCATCGCTCAAGAGCCAGCTGCCGCACCGACACGACGATACTGGAAGGCTGGATCAGGCGCAGGTGAAGATGAGTGAGACGGTGAATCAGAGCGAAATTCAATGCCAGGACTGCGGTTCAGTCAGTCCCGCGTCATGAAACATGTTCGTCGTATCGAAGCATTCAATTTAACCTTGCCCCGAGCAATGGTCAAATGGGGAAAGTTCTGATGACAGACAGCTGCCGCCCCCTCGGCTAAGCGTCGGTTTTCTCATCTTTCTTTCTCAATATCTCTAAAACGCTAACGCTGTGAGTTTTGCTAAAAGATACTCGAACGAGGTCTATCTAATACGGAAAAAGTAGTAGCTGCAGGCGGAAACGATTATATCGTATGCATAATACATGTGATAACGTTAATATAAGTCATATAGTCGCGCACTTTTATTTCGTCAATCATGTATACTATGGTAGCATAGTTTGAGCTTTGAATGAGACAACGTTTCAGCTGGGTCGAACAAATCCCAAAAGAAAAACGATCGAGTGGGTAGTGATGGTTACTGCGACATAGCGCTGCGCAGACATGACAATTTTTTAACAGCGTTCTAAAGATAAAAGAACGTGTTTTTTTCACGACGGAGTCCTGGATCACGTGTCTGAGAGCTCACGCTTGAGCCGATGAGCTTCCGTATAGTGAGCATACTGTATAGATAGTTGAAAATTTGCAAATTCACATTTTCTAAGCAAGATAACCTCAGAAACGCTGAATTATCTTAAATTCCGTTTGTTCATATACCAGCATAACGCATCGAACCAGTCATATGTCTGAAGTCTACTGGCTCTTCGGAATACGATTGGGCATAATTGTACCGGCCGTGGCCGGTACTTGGTGATTGTACTCATGTGTTGTCATGAACGATGGCCAGTGAATCCGAACACGCTTGGTATCGGCTTACTTCATCCGACAACTCTAGTTACATTTACGCTTAGGCCGAGACGTTTCTCCGGCCTCATACAGCGTGTTGCGGGTCGACATTGTACGGACGAGCTTAGGAAAGACGATTATAAGGATGTTGCATCTTATGTATAAACCAAGTTCTGTAGTATATGTTATCAAGTACGAAAGGCTGCTAGCTGCAACACTGCTTTTACCTCTAAAACACCGGATGGGCAGTCAGAGGTGCATGCACATAGACCTTTGCCCTGCACTGAGCACAGCGCAGCGGGCTTCTCGTGCAAAACAAATCCGCTGACGATATAAGCTTCTCCCATTCAATAATTGTTCAATAAGGAGGTCTGGATTCCAAATGTCAAGGAACAGTCGAGCAATGACTAAAGTGACGTTGTCAATAAAACTAGAGAATTACAAAACAGAAACTGACTGATTGTATAAAATACTTTTAGATACTAAGTAAAAAATATTAACGACTTGTAAGCAAATCCTCTGGCCGGCGAAATATGGAAACATTCTTCGTCCTGGCAACATGCGTGACTGCCGATTTGTCTGCATAGTTCGGTCCCGTTGGCGTGGTCCTTTGCTGCATTCTGATATT
Source organism: Varroa jacobsoni (assembly GCF_002532875.2). Lineage (NCBI taxonomy): Eukaryota > Metazoa > Arthropoda > Arachnida > Mesostigmata > Varroidae > Varroa > Varroa jacobsoni. The sequence goes on along the minus strand of NW_019213791.1, from coordinate 49,915 downwards.
CTTCTCATATTTTTTTAACCAATTTTCAATTTGCCTTCTTGGGCCAACTGTTATTTTCCGCGTCAGTGATGGCTGCGTGCAGGTAAAGTATTTGTGACCGTGAGGAAACCTTGCAGGAAACAAACAGGCTATATATAGCAATGCTCAAGATACTCTATAAAGTACATCCAAACCCAGCTCGAAGTATGCGGACTTAGGTAGAGGCAATTTTAGCTGGCCGTGTATGTCCTCCACCGCGAACCTAGTGGCAATCGTCAACTGTATCACTTGATAGATAACCTAAATAAATTTACGTGACTGCCTTTAGCCTGAACAAGTGTCGTGATCGCATAGACCATGAAGTCACATGTTAAATCCCTTACTCTTTTTTGGGGGCAAATATTTCTTCTTCTTCATAAGAATATTTCTCACAAACAAAATGTTTGAAATAATTGTTTGATCTCTAATTAATATGCATTAGATTTTCTGATAGATACATTTTAATTGTAGACACAAACGGTTGAGAACTTATCTTAACAACGTTAGAGTGAGTTGAATCTTGACACGCGATGCACAGATGCGCGCATATACGCCGAACTGACATAAATAGATAAACAAAGTTCCAAAGGTAACTTGTGCTGTAAATACACTGACCCAAACATTCCGCGTTAGCAATTACCTTATTAAATTGTGTAAAAAAAAAAAAGCCATTATCACACTGATGTACTGGTTCGGCTTTTCGTTTACAAACATTTTGATTCGGTTCCACAAATCGAAAGATGTTTTCGTTATTAAGCCCAGCATGCGTCAAATATAAGAAAACTAAGGGATCGATTGAGTAGAAGCCTTTAGCATCTTGAAACATCAGGCTGTAGCAAGAGAGACACACATCCTAACCGTATAGAACGAACGAACAACTTATGGATTTTTTACTCACACTATATACGTTCGAGAAGTTGTAAGTTACGGTCAGTAATTGGTTGCGCGGCTGAACGAATCAGAACCTAAGAGAGATTAAATTTTCAGAGAAAAAAATACCATTATATATTCGTGTCAATATATATCATATCCACTACAAATCTCTCATTTTCAACTGTGACATTTTTGTGATGTACTGTATATAGGCGTATGCATTTTATACTTACAGTCCATATGGTCCGCAAGAGGTACTCTTATTTAGAAAGTAATGTTGCTTACGTCCAATTCACTGCCTACGCCTGGAATAAGCCTACGCATCAATGGCCAATTATCTAAATGAATGCTTGCATTAATTAGCTTAAGTAATATACCAACTTCTTGGTTAAAAAAAAAAAAAAAAAAAAGAAAAAAAAGGTCGCTACAGGTATGTATACATGTGTAGCGAGAGTTTGATGGGACAGCACGTGTCTGCGGCCGATGTCAGCTTAACTAAGAAATATTAAGAAAGATAGAAAGACCAAGTGCAATTAGCTGATTATTTGATAGAGTCTAGGAAATATGTCGGGTCGAATGTAAGTAAAGACATCAGACGGCAAGCACGGGCTCAAGCTCGAAAGACAGGCGCCGCCATTCAAAGAGGTTTCGAACGAAGTTAGGTCTTTTGGCAACGCTAACTGGCTACTGGGGAGCGGTAGAGAAGAGTTTTCGTAATAGCGAGTATTTGCCCCCGGCATTTTCAGCACATCTGCATCATGTGCAGCGTCAGCATATAGAATACATCGACGTACTGCGCCCTACGGCGTAATAATGACGCCGTCTCATGAGAGTGCGCTAGCAACACCCAGTTCCTATGCTACCAGTTCCCAGACTCAATCAACCTCTGGCTTTTTGAATATCGTGCTTTGTATCGTGTATCGTAAAAATGGTTCGCCCTGATGACCTCTTAGTGGTATTTGTTCAGAGTCAACAGATTTATATGAGAATTATGCATGATGGTAGTAGGTAATGAATCGATTGCATGCTTGGGGAAACCTTGGCAAGCATTTTACCCTTTTCGAAATTAGAGCCTAATCCACCCGTAAAACAGTCCGTTATCATGATAGATAGTCAACTTTGGCAACGTTGCCAACAACATAGATAGCAACAATGAATCAATCTGAACGTCTGCTCATGCAACTGTCTATGGTAGCGTATGTAATACGACGTCAAATTGTAGATGTTAACGAGCGATTGTTCCATGACCTAATAGGTGCAATGATTCATTCTTAAAAAATTAACTGAAAGTTTACGCCAAAACAAGCACCGTGCCTCAGCTCGTTTCTCATACGACGACCACACAAAGCAGTGTCGGATGTGTCATGGCGTACCGATACGATCCGTCTCGACATCATGCAAATGCCCTTTCTAGAATTAGGACTAAGGGCCTGAACGTAAGCTACTTCTTACAACGGTATGAATTAGTAGAACATAATTAAAACGTGTAAAATTATTGTATTAATCTGCTTCTGGGGTACAACCTGGACTTTCCGTAGCCTGGTGACATCTCACTATCATCAGCCCGCTGCTCGAGCTCGTGGTAATTTCTTGACAGCCTTACATTTTACGCATAATTAAATGAGTAGTTTCCAACAGCCTACTTCTAGCTACATTGCGTTCCGTCTCATGCTCTGTGTTGTTGCTACTCAAAACTCTCCAAACGAAGCTCCCGTCCAACACTCGCGCCTAAGTTTAAGCGCGTAAGACGGAATTTAGTTATATTGTCATTGCTGCGAGGTGGGCTGGATTAAAGTATGGGCAAATCGAAACCTGGACCATGTGGGGAAAAGTTGGCAGTATGAAAAACAAGCGCGGACAGATGGTCTTTTCGTGTCGATCAATCATCTAGCAAGTAATGATAGATTGTACGGAGCTGGTTAGCTGGAAGTTCGCCAACTCGCGGTTTGTGTACAGAATTTTTGAACTACCACTTTACGAAGGACGAAAGTTAAAGGTAAATTGTATATATCGATCAAATTTTATATATTTTTCGTTAGCTAACGTTATGTATTGTTGTAGATGGGAATTTCAGGACAAACTCTGATATGACAAGTCTCTATAAGCGTTCTCAACTCATACTCGCAATGACGTTGGATAGGTCTCGCATTGCTTGTCTATCGGTGGAAATCCCAGCAGAACACATGACACTATGAGGTAGGCAGTCCAAGAGTTTTTTTTTTTTTCCTATCAAGCCTCTGATAAGCAGTACAAGCAAGAGCGGCCTTTGAAAGATTTAGATAGTTCTCTGTGTATTTCTATTCATTCCCTCCTGAGGAACCGATAGGCAAACGTAAAGGTGGCCCTACACCTTGTCTTTCTCAAGAAGCGCACACACTTACCAGAATTCCAAATAATCACTAAAGAAATGAAAACAAAAAATAACTAGACGCGGCTTCGACGTCTACCTAGCTAATGGAAGATATCCGCCGACGTTCATAGATATCTAATCGCTAGGAGAGGTGATAGGCACTTTTTTTTGTATTCGGCCTAACGTGCTACACCGTAGAGCAGATATTTATTGATGTCGACCATGATCATAAAAACAATTGTAGTTTAAACCACTGCGATCGTCTGGCACGATAGCCATGTGTGTGAGTACCGTTTAATAGCGGCGTTACGTTTGTTGGTGAAGGTATTTTCGACATCGTAAAGATCTGTATGGATTAAGTGACACGTGACAATTCTGTCGTCGTTGTCGTTTATTCAAGTATATACGTTTACAAACCACTTATCAACAGCATGTAAATGTAGCGCAAAATTTTAAATTTTGCGCGCTATAATCTGACTGCGTATGACAGCTTGTCTATGCTTTGCGGGACATTCAGAAAAGATTTGTCACCATCCCCTATACCGAAGGGGTGTATTTATTATTTCAGACTCTATATATACTCCCAAATATCGTAATTGACAACTACTATAATAGACGAAAAAGGTATGATAGAGTTATCTTTTACGGACAGTATACTTCGCGTTAGATGGCACGCGTCTGCCGCTGAGTAGTGTGAAGATATCGTCAGTTTAAGTCTAAGTGTTAACTGTTTCCTTTTTTAAAGTGCTTTAGCATCAAGAAGTTGACCAGTTACTGGGTTCAAGTATTAGGTCTAAATGTCATCGTCGAATCTTCTTTGAGGCTAAAAGCTTACTATAATACGTAGCAGTTATGCAAGTTATTGTTAAAACTTTTCCAGTATTTGGGTTTTACGAGCGGCGCATAACTTTTCAGCTAAGTTTCCCGACTGACAAAACTAATGACACTTGTCGAGTTCAGTTGATCCAGATAAAATAGGTAATCTAGAGCGTGCTCTCGCATCTGTAATGTTTACAAGTAATTAATTTATATTTTCATTGTGAGTTTTTATGAAAACCTAATCTTGGCAGATAAAGCTCGCACATTCGGTGCGGCTGGTCAGATATATGCTGTAGAATGATTGAATTCAACTTTCATTTATGCCGGCAATAACTTACAACGTACTCTTTGATGTAACTTTTCATCAGTCTTCGGCTATCGCTGGATTATCATTGAAGTATGCGTATGAATCTGTATAAAATTCATTATAACAATGCGAGGCACAAGGGTGCACTCTGCAGCCTAATACCGACCCAGTCATTGTAACTGTGACGGTACGTGGCTAAATTTAATGTTAACCGCCCGTCATAATCGACACTCTGCTGGGCCACGGTAAATGCTTCTAGTTAGGGTAAAAAAATATGACAGTATTTTCAATTAGATTCGTGCATGATCATTAAACGATAGTGATTGTTGTTAGTATGATTGATTTTACATAGATAGCAGTTGATATAACCTACGAAACACATACCTCGCTATAGCTACGCTGGAGTATAAAAGCGCACCGGTTGAGATATAACCGTGTGCAAGAGGCACAGAAGTGTAGTCGTTCCCAACTTCAACAGCCTTCGATCTGCTTTCATTTTAGTAAGTAGAGAAAATTTCTTCATCCAGTTAAAAATATGTAGAGTTGTCCTTATACCTGTTACCCGTACGCAGCTAGTAATTCGACGACCGGCTATGTTCGAGCCCTACATCACGGATGCAACACATTGAGCGGCCAATCCACTCCAGCGCTGCACAAACCATTATCAAGTGAAGGTAGAAGGCGCTAGCAGAATTTGTTACACGTGCATGAGTGGGCCCATGTCTTGTCTATCTAAAGGAGGCTGCTGAGTCGCGAGAAAAGGGCAAGCAGACTTATCAATGGACTGCATCGATGGCGTTGGTACGGGTATCTTCTATGATTCCCGTACGGCCCCATCGTTGCTGAAAGTTCTATGACACGCAAAGGGACCACAGGCAGATTTATGAGCAGAAAGGGGGCGAAAAATCACACGATGCTATTCACGTATATAGAGTAAAATTAAGATTTCTCCCCGTGTGAAGGCGCTGACTGGCTGGAGGGACATACGAACGCGTCTTTGTCCAATATGAAGGTCTATCGTACAATGGTTACAAGACATTGTATATAATAATAATATATATATATATATCGACAACAAACATACGGAAGTAGCATACTGGCAGAAAAGCCCACCAATTTGGCGTTTTTTTAAAATTTTTTTATCTTCCGAGGATATATTATATCACATTATAAATCAAATTGCATAATCATTAAATTAACAAATAATAGAGAAAAAAACAGATACAGAGTTATCTTGGCTAACTTATCTGAGATTTACGAAAATTAATTTTAAGACAGACAAATAGGCTGGGCAACCAATAATAGTTAATAATAGAGTACAAAGTGCCATTGCCTAAATCAGCCCTCCGCCTTCCTTACGCCTTTTGTTTTGTTAAGCAATTATATATATATATATATATATATATACATACAATCTAAACTGCTTCGAGTTTGGCATGCATTTTTATGCGTAAATTTATATATAGCAAGAGGCTCAGTTAATTAGTAGAAAAATTTTTCCACCCACCGTTTCACCGTTCTCAAGTGGAGGAGTGGGCATACCGATGCTGCGGTAAAACGAAAAAAAAAAAAAAAAGTAAATAAATACCGGGCCAATATCTATAGTTCCCATGACTGAAGCTAATTACGACTGTGATGACGGCGACGAGAATAGCAGAGCCGTGGGAGCGATGGCGCTCAGGGAGGTTAATTAGCATTTTAAAAACAAGGAATGACTGCGTCGGAGAATCGCTAATTAGTACTTGATGATAGACTGAGGAGAGCTCGAACGAGGGACACGGAAGGCGACCACGATGGCGACAGAGAATTTGACGAGGGGTTTAGATCTACATGTCTTGACACTGCAAACTCATCGGGGGCCAGCATCAGAGCAGCTTGACTAGACCAGCAGAATCCTTATTGACGCTGAAAGCTGACGGGGAATGGGAGAAAATAACAGGGAAACAAGCTAATAGGACTATGCTTGTGTATAAGGCTCGGTTCCTTTTAAGCCGGCACAAGCTAAGGCCGACCTATGCTAACCAAACAGCATCTTCACAAGCAACTTTATGCCCGACTTCATAAACTGAATAACTATGTACTGCATATTGTAGATGTACGGACCATGTTTTCGTGCCGTATGAAATAATCCTCGGTAGGTAGTGGTCCTCTAGGTCGACTGTAGTGAAAGAGAAAAAGAACGATGGATAGAAGCGACTATGACAGGATTGCACAGGGCCTAAGCGCAGCCCAGCCCAGGTTGTGGGACCACCCCATAACATCACCGCGGATGACGACTACACGTGCTGCTACGTACACCTGCTCCACCGATCTTCTATTCGAAATCAACAGGGCGAACATGCTGGCATTTTATACACGTACTTACAAAGCATAAGTATGGCATGTAAGTGCGCTGTTTCAGACCGAACCGTGACTAGCATTAGACGTACGGCTAATCAAAGAAAGAGTCACAGTCACTTGTTGCGAAGTGTACAGGCTCGGTTTGCGTTATAATTGTGCCGACTATTATTTCTTAGCTTCGAAACTTAAATGTAATATTATAGATGTAATGTATGAATCACATAACAGGAAGTCAATACGAGGAAAAGTTGCCGAGCCAGGAAATGACAGTCTGTCAATTCATTACTCGGGTTAAGTGCATCTCCTAATTAATTTAGCTGACACCCCGCATCAGCCGCAACACTAACGTACACAAGGTCGGTGGGGTAATAAATTCTTTGCATTTCCTGCAATGTCCCTTATCACCACTGCGTGGATCCATCGAATTGCCAAAGAAATTCATAAACACTATTCCGCCACACCATCTCTGTGTATCAACTGCGTATTTCTCTCACCGAGTGTATGAGTGAACATCGTAGGCAAAGCTCTACTATCACAGAAAATATGAAACGCGCCCCCGGCACCAATTCTGCAAACG